>NC_052504.1:81156902-81187980 GCF_014356525.2 Nilaparvata lugens
TGATATATATTGATTATCATATTGAATTTAATGATAAATCATCATTGGATAATTATATCTTCATCAAATAGAATGACGATTGGTTCCAGTTTCAGTGCTCGGTAACCATCATCACAAAGAACGTTACATTCAAAGAACTGACTGAATGGAGCGGGAAAAACCCGTTGCTAACACATGCGCGATACGGTGCTGTCTGCTGTCTGAGACAGCGAGTGTTTTGTCAATTTTAGTGTCTGGCTGAATTTCTTATTAAAAATTAGAATTTAAATATTTACAAATCTCTTGATAATCAGTTTAATTCTATTATTAGTTATGAGTGTTCCGGTAAGTAATTTAGGCTTACACAATATAACTATAAATCATTCTTAAAACATTTTAAAACTCATCATCATTTTAAAACAATCATCTATAAACATTTTAAAACTTAACCTCAACCATAGGCTATTTGATATTTTAATGTCCACTATTATACTATAGTTACAGTAAGTATACAAAATTCAAATAGAATATAAACCGGATAGGATAGAAACATGATGAGTGCTTTGTCACTTTCATGTTATTTGTTTAGTGAAGTAGTAAAATCTATATTTTGTAATGTAGGCTCATATAAAAGTCACTATAGTGAGGTCCACGTTATAATGGCAGTGAATAAAGATAGAAGAATAGCGATGCTGATTCTCTGCATTAATTAATTATATTTCTAAACTGTAAAAAACATAATTGGCATCGTTGTGGACCTATAAAAGGACAGTACCACCGGCTTTGTCGAATGATAGACAAGGATAGCAAAACCAAAGTTGATCAAATACTGTCATTATAACGTGGACCTCACTATAGTCTCGGCTCTCGACTAGGCAACCAGTAGGTTTCCACCACTAGTCCACCAGAGGCCAACCTTTCAGCCTTATGTAATAACCCAAACTATAAAAGCAGAAATGTTCAGCATGTTTATAATATGCATTGTCTCTTATGAGGAAACTATGATGCACCTTATTACAGAACTTGCTGTTCTTGTCATCATTCATTGCATACCACTCACTCTTTGCCCCACATTTGAGGTACGGACTGTACGGTATTGGGATCAGCATCCCAAACACACCTTGACAAAGTCCTGAGAAGAAGTGAGCCTTGAGAACGATATTGGAGAAAAACATGATGGAGCACTGTAAACCTTCATTTGTGGAGAGTAAAATACCTTACTCACAGTAGTCCCATTGTACCTGCTCGCAACAATAAATCTGGTTAAGAAGAAAGGCCTTACCACAAGACACAAAAAGCACTGTTATAACCTTTGAAACAAAAAATCTTGACCTGTCACAACATAGACTGAAGAAATACAGCTGCTCATCAACATATGCAGGATCATACTCTTTCAATTTACTGCCACATAACCTGAAGGACATAGATGACGGGGCAGCATTTGCCAGGGGCCTGAAGTAATACCTATTAGCCCGACCCTACTAAGCAGTATCAGAGTATGTTGAAGAGCATACATTTCAACATACACGACATACTCATGGAGAAATCACCCACCGTAAAGAAGAAAAATGACAGCTCCTCAGCCACCAGACTGTCAGGAGGACAAATGCAAGTAACAACTGTCTGGGCTGGAGTTGGGCAGCTGATAATGGGAGCAGTTTATGAGGAGACATACATCTGCAAGTTGAGGATGAAAAGTACTGTGTCTTCAAGTATCTTCTCCAGCGTCATGGTCTATCTATCACAAACCGTGAACTCGTGGTAGCTCCTGCTTGGACACGATTGCAACATCCTTTAACACCTGGGAGTATGAAATAACTGTGGTTGATCCAGTTATTGCTGACCATGATGCAGTGGCAATGGACTTGCGCCTGGAGCTGGTTAGTGATTCTGGTGCTGGGCAGTCTGATATTGGACCTATCATATATCATACCATCAGGGCAGACCGACTGCCTCTCTTCAAGGCTGTTATTGATGGTGTTGACTGGAGCAGTGTTCTGTACTGTTATCAGCCACAGAACACATTCGGTGCTTTATTTGACTCTTTTATGAGTGTGTTCAACAGCCATTTTCCTGAACTTTTAGGAAATCTGCTCGGAATCATGGGAAGTCTGACAAGATTCTCAATGATAAATCCTGATACACACCGAGGCTGTCACAAATCAGAAACTTGCTTGTTGCTCTCCATGTGAGGATTGGGCTCAGCGATGATGAGGGTGACAGACTTCATCTCTGCAACCAGTAGCTGAGAGCAAAGAGCATTTATCGAGCTGAGGTTGATGCTGCAAAAAGGGCGACCAATATGACAAGAATTGAATCTGCAGGAAACCTATGTAAGGCTGCCTTGGACCTCATAAATGGGATCTTCAAAGTTTGTTCAAGGCCTAAATGTAAAGCTTCACCAGATGAATTCAACAGCTTTTTATTGGAGAGGTGGAGAAGCTTGTTGCTTCCATGAATGATGTAGGATACAACGCTCCTGGTTATAATAACAACCAAGTGAAGTTTGAAAGGTGGCTGGAGGTCAGGTCTGCGGATGTTGTTTGTGTTATAAGCAGCTTCAAGAACTCTCACAGTCCTGACGTCCGTGGAGTTACAGTTGGTGTGCTGAGTGTGTTGCAGATGCAATTGCTCTTCCCCTGTCTCTCGTGCTTAATGTCTGTATGCGTCATGACTATTTTCCTGATGTCCTGAAGTTATCCCGCACGATTCCTGTCTTCAAAAAGGGTGACCCTGAGTCTATGAACTACTATAGACCTATATCAATCATTCCTGTGTTGGATAAGGTGTTTGAGGCCCCAATGAAGGAGCAGCTTTGTTGTGTTTCACTTTGAGAGAAATCAACTAATCTTTGATGTACAACATGGCTTCAGAAGTGGCAGGTCTACGTTTACAGCTGTCGCGGAAATGATTGATTAAATTGTTAAAGCCTTTGAGGAGAGAGATTTTGTACACCTGGTCCTTGCTGATCTGAGCAAGGCATTTGATGTCAGGATGTCAGAACATGATTGTGTTATTTAGTATGGCTATACATCACTGTATGATTTTCAGGAATGCGATATTTTGCTCACTGGTTCCAATAGTCTCCTCTGATGTTAAGAATGAATTAATGGAAAAACTGTTATAATTGCATACAATGAATTCTCACGCTGACTAGGCTAAATGATAAATCAAAACAACTTTTTTCTCATGCACTTTCAATGTTATTTTTATATCCTGAAAAAAGGACGAATGAGTAAGTCAATTTGTTGTCCAACGAACTTGACCTGTAAAAAGGATCGAAGAATATGTGTTCAAAATTTGAAGGTGATTGATCAATTCATTCTGAAGTTATTGTAGCACATACAAACAGATGGAAAACAACTTTGGATTGCAGTAGGTCAAAGGTGATAACTCGCTAACGCTCATTCGATTACTGTTTTGGCCTTGTGAGAATGTAAGAATGCAGGCACGGCTCTAGGGACTTGTCGCCCTGGGCGAAATCGGCAAACGCCCCCCCCTCCCCAACGCCAGGTATCCCGTATAATAATTGTTTACTTAGAAATTTGCCCGAAGGTTATCAGCTGTTCAAGTTAAAAATGACATTTAAACAAATATTTGACAAATATAAATATTGAGGAATAAGTACAGGCAACGAATGCTCAAATAAAGGTACACAATAAGAAAACATTATTAAGACGGTAGTTCTAAATCAAGAGACTGCAAGAGAGTATTAGGCCTATTTAACTTGCTAAGTAATTAAAACTACAATTGCTACAACACAAGTTTGCTCAACACACCTGAACAAAACGTGTTGGTAATTTTGAGAGCTTCAATTTTATACAGAGTACAAATGTTTATAAGATGCATAGTTTCCGAGATATATGCGAAAAATGAAAAAAATGGTACTTTCAAACCACCCCCACCTCTTTAGCACATGGGGTAGGGGTGAGGACTTATGATATGTTAATCCTCTTACTATCTATCCTTAAAAGAGCTGTGGAGTTGAAAATTGTGTTCCAAACTTTTCACTCTATAATCTTTCGTTGACTGGACTAGAACAGTAACACAAAATATCTGATTAAACTATTTTTATGTAAGAAAACATAATTAAGACGGTAGTTCTAAATCAGAGACTGTAAGAGAGTATTAGGCCTATTTAACTTGCTAAGTAATTGAAACTACAATATTGCTACAACACGAGTTTGTTCAACACACCTGTTTAATTAAGTAGAACTCGTCTGACCTTTGCATAGAAAAATTCCTTCTCCAGTTCTTCAAGATCTAGGGACTGAGCTATTTTGTGTTCGCTAGACCACTCAGACGTTCCTGGGACATTGTTGATCTTAGATATATGTCTTCATTAACTTGAGTTTGGAAAAGCTTCTTATAAAATTTTACTATTCACATTGAATATTATGAATTTATTATTTATTTGCATTTAAAAATTTTCCGTTCCTTGAAATTTGCCGCCCCCAAAAACCAGCCGCCCTGGGCGGCCGCCCGGTCCGCCCACCCCTGGGGCCGGGCCTGTGAGAATGGCACAGTATAAGAGACTACCAGTGTCACATAGCTTCACAAAAAATAACCACTAGGAATATCGGCTTGAGTTAACAGTGAAATTTGGAACATAAACGTCTTATACGATGAGATATCCTCTTATGCTATCTTTTCTCAATGGTAATATTCTAACAAGAGTCATCGAAAGTGATATTCACTTCAAAAATGTAGTAATTTCTACAGCTAACATCAACACTTCCAATTCAATTGATGCTGATAGTCCAGGTTGAAACTCACTATATCTTATCCAAAAATTTACCAAAAGTATTTCAGTAAGTGCTCAGCAAAAATAGTTGTTTGTGGTTTTAGAATCTTTTCCTAGCTGTAAATCAAGTTATCAGATAAGACCAATCTTGTCCTCTGTCTTCAGGTCAAGAGAGAGAAGCAGGAAGGTGGATTTGCAGAACTTCAATTGACAACAAATAACATAAAACAGGAGCTAATAACCTCAGAGGAAGCCCCAACTACTGCTCAGGTATATAACAATCAATTATAATCATATATTTCTTATCATTGTTTCTGATTGCATCTAAAGCTCCACTGACAATACATAATACACAAAAGTAATCAAAAAGTGTAAGATAACAACAATAGATTAAATCAGTAGTTGGTAAAAATGCAGTTTTAATATCGAACTAATAGTGTATTATTGAGATAGCAATGAGTAATCATTCATGATGTTTCTATTGGCTATCAATATTGATGTGATATAATGATTGCAGGGTGAATTGGATGGTGAATGTGGTCGTCTGCTGGAGAGAGAGAAGTGGCATTTTGTGAAAGTGTTGACATTAAGCAGGACAACAATACAGAATTCGAATCAATAATGAATCAATTGACAAATTCATTCTATTAACGAGCCCTGTTCTATTGCAATTCTATTTTAAAACGTCAGCACATGCATGATAAACATGTGTGTACACACATATCCATCTTGCATGTTTTGTGATCAGAAACAGGCCTCTAATATGAAATATAAACAACCAATAACATAAAATAAACCACTGAATCACAAATTATGTAGATAAAAAATATTTAGATAAAAAATAATTAAACCTCGAATAGTGGATAAAAAGGAGAAGTGAAGAAAAAATAAACCACAAAAATCAAAGATACAAAAGCCAACCTCAATTTTTTCAAAGCCTTTTGCTGTTGCGACAACAATGCATGACGAAATGTTTGTACACACATGTTCATCATGCATGTCCTGTCGTAAGTAGCCACCCATAGTTTCAATTTCACAACTACTCCTGTATTTCTCAAATAATACTATTCACCATTCATATTTGAATCACTTGTTCAATCTATTTCAACCACTTGACAATTAGCAGTCAGATTAATAAGATTCTACAAATCTGTCAATATCTTATTTCTTATGTCACATTAGGAAAAGTGTTTGTAATGGAGAGTGTAATGATGTAGTATTAGGAAAAATTTACATTATGTGATCAGAAAAATGATTATTCCAATCTACTCGATCAACATATATTACCAGAGCTATAAATTCCTGAGTTTTTACGTTGACTTAGCAATCAAATGCTTGTTCCCAAACTCTACTCCGATCATAGTACCACTGTTTGTGTATGAGCAGTGTTGTGATGTGAATATATTTGCAGATGGCGACAGTTGCCGTAGATAGCAGCCAAGAACCAGCGCCAGAGTGCAGCACTGCATTCGCTCCAACCGATAATGACTTCAGCCAACAACATTATTTAATCCCTGGCTACAATCTAATATTCATCAAAGAAGAAGGTAAGAAATAACTGTGTCTTGTTAGTCATATCAAATAAATGTATTTGACGACACATACTTGAATCAAATAAGCTTTCAAATTAAGCTGAGAGATACTGTTCAAGAATAATTATTATCAAACAAAAATCGAAATTAAATGCTGTAATTCACCCCGAAGACTTCTGCTTCTGCAAATATTGACAGGATAAACAGGTAGATGGAAATTCGATGAGCGCTACTATTCAAAAATTATTAGTCAGCCCGGAAATCGAACCAAGTACCTCCAAATTGCCGGTCAGGAATGCTTACCCTTAACCCAAACTGACAATCTCTGGATAGCAGCGCTCATTTTATACAAAGCCATAGCGGCCAGCCAGTCTACAGATGGAAATTACTGAGATATTGCAATTACTCAAATGTATTTTCCATCTGTTCAAGAATAGTTTGTTGTTTTTTCTCAAGTAATGTTTTATGTTTATTTTTGTAGATTCCCAAGATGGAGAAGACATTTCAGAAGAAGTTGACTTTGGCGCAGTGAAGAGTGAAGCAGAAATGTGGCCTCCTATCAGCGGCACTGCCAATGCAACAGAAGTGGGTGGTTCGGATGCACATTTAATCTCTCCAGTGGAAAAGTGCACTGAGCTAACAGTGGCTGGCAAAGAGACCAAGCTCTACAGCTGTGCCGACTGCAGCTATAAAAGTCCATGGATTTATGATTTGAAGAGACACATTAGAACACACACTGGGGAAAAACCATTCAGTTGTAACTTCTGTGACTATAAATGTGCTACTTTAGGTAATTTGAAGAGCCACATCAGAACACACACTGGTGAAAAACCTTTTAGTTGTAAATTTTGTGATTTTAAATGTGCCACTTCAGGCTATATGAACATACATATCAGAACACATACAGGTAAAAAACCATTTAGTTGTAACTTTTGTAACTACAAATGTGCTCAATCAAGTGTTTTGAAGATACACATCAGAACACATACTGGTGTAAAACCATTCAGTTGCGAATTCTGTGACTATAAATGTAGTCAGAAATCTTACTTGAAATTACATCTCAGATCACATACAGATGAAAAACCATTCAGTTGCGAATTTTGTGACTTTAAATGTAATCGGAAATCTAATTTGAAATTTCATATCAGAACACATACAGATGAAAAACCATTTAATTGTAACTTTTGTAAATACAAATGTGCTCAATCAAGTGATTTGAAGAAACACATCAGAACACATACTGGTGTAAAACCATTCAGTTGCGAATTTTGTGACTATAAAAGTAGTGAGAAATCTAGTTTGAAATTACATCTCAGAACACATACAGGTGAGAAACCATTCAGTTGTAAGTTTTGTGACTACAAATGTGCTTTTTCAAGTGCTTTGAAGAAACATATCAGAAGACACACTGGTGAATAACCATTCAGTTGTGACTTTTGTCAAATGTGACCTTTCTTCAAATGTGCTACTTTAAGCCAATTGAAAGTACATATCAGATCACATACTGATGAAAGACCTTTTAGTTGCGAATTTTGTGACCATAAATGTTCTCATTCAAATGATTTGAAGAAACACATCTGACAACACACTGGGGGAAAGCCGGTGAAGAAAAAATTTTGAGATATTTATTTATACAATATGATAGTTTCCACTGAGTATAACAAGACCCATAGTGGGAAAAAACAAAGTAGCACTGTACATGAATGAATAAACTATAAATTAATGTAAATCTAGAATTATGATTTGATAAACTAGAATTATGAATTATGTGACTTTTAGTGTGCTGAATTATGTACTTTGAAGGCACATAATATTAGAGCCCATACAGTTGAAAAGTAATTGAATAAGTAGTCTTAGTAGTTTTATTGACATTGTTTTGTTTCTCAGTCGATCAAGATTTGTGTGATTGGTTTCAGATTCTTGTGCGCTTAATAATTTATTGTAACTTAATTGAGTAAATTCCAACTGAATAGGAGAGCAAAAGTACAATTGTATGCAAGTTGAGTCTATGTATTTAAACATCTACCAGATTTACTTTTCTCCTTATATTAACTTATCCAGAAATATAAATTTGCAGAAATCAAAGCAACAAGTTGGTGAGTTTCTAATGCTTCATCCTTAAAACTTGGTCTTGCAAGGAGCTCTCTCACTCTCATTAAAGGAAAAGAATATTCATGCCTCTTCAATTGTAAAATCGTAAAATTCAAAGCAATCTACACATAATATTTTTCCAAATTCAAATTATTTATTTGCAATTTCATTCGTTTACAATATGATTTACAACATGTAAAGAATTTCTGCATTGTCACAATAATTCTACATAATTCAATTATATGAATCACAAATTAGACACTAAATCATTTGAATCACATAATAAGACACTAAATAAGTTTAGTAACTATTATAAAACTACATTTTTTTATTTGAATCCAATCAAGCCTTGTGTGTAGATAGGTTGGAGTTGGATCGAAGGGAGGAAAGCGGTAAAAAAATTAAAATAATCAAAAGTCATTCATCTAAAAACTCGCGAACCGAGTAATAAGTTCTATTTGTCAAATACTTTGAGATATTCTTCTTGAATTGAAATTTGGAATTAAAAACTTTCGTTTCGCTTAGAAAATTGTAAGTAAATGTAGTATTTGTTTTCTATGGGAGAACATACGGTAGGCTACCTAATATTCTTCAAGACACCAATGAGCCTCACAACTGTTATATGTCAGCTAAGTCCGCCAGTTTATAGTGTTCTTGTGGAATCATGTTTAATCTGAATAGTCATTATCAGACTCACTGTCATAATTATGTAAAGTGTTTAGTTGTAGAGTGCTAGTAAATCGATAATTATCCAATCAATCTCACAACACAGAAAGATTGTCTTGTTGGGAGATTCATACACGAATCAAGGTTCATCTGATATATAAAATCAATGTTAGCTCATTGAATTTGAGCATTGAGTAATTGTCATGTGTTCAGTTATGAATCTATTTCTATTAAATCACTTGACAATGTTTGGAAAATTACAAATGTTTTCTGGATGCTGACTGTTTCACTGTTGCCATGTTTATTTGAACTTGAAAACTACAAAATTCTCACCCACTGACTCAATTATCTATCATCTTTCTCAATTGAAAGTCATTGCTATACAATTTTCATTGCAATGTTTATTTATTTCCATGACTGAGTTCAGTATTAGTGTGAAGTAGATGGAAAGTGTAAGCTACCTGCAATATTGACAATGTAATCCCTAGTACAACAATTGATATAATTGTCTAGAAAATGTGTGGAAACGATGCTATAGTGTGTTCCATGTTATAATGGCAGTGGATAAAGATAGAAGAATAGCGATGCCGATTCTCTGCATTAAAAGTCCTAACTCCACCTAATAAAGATTTTTTTCATTTTCATTAATTAATTATATTTCTACACTGTCAAAAACATAATTGTCATCGTTGTGGACCTAGAAAAAAATAGTACCACCGGCTTTGTCAAATGATACACAAGGATAGCAAAACCAAAGTTGATCAAATACTGTCATTATAACGTGGACCTCACTATAGATTCATTCTTTTTTCTCTGAGAAGTAGTTTTAATGAGAATAATAATTTTATTGATTCATTCATATGATTCATTTGAAATCATTTAATAATCCATTCATTGATTGTGTTGACAAATTAATATTATTAATCATCCGAGAAATGTTCTTCTTTATCTCGTGGAAAATATTATAAAATATTAAACAGTCTATTGTGAGATATCCTTGCTTAGTCGTTTTGTCGATTATTTATTGCTGTATATAGGTGTGTATCTATTGCACTGTGTACTCGTACTTCTTACTCATTTTGTTGCTTCATTGGCAGGTATCAGTCCTCTGACATTCATTTGTTAGTTTTATTCATTTTTTGTAACATTTTATTTTCATTTTAGAATCTTTTCATTTCTATATTCCGTTTTATGATATTTTCTTGTATACATCTATTTTTTCCTTCTCTTGTATTTCTTTAGTTTTTTATTTTAACAATATTGCAATTGTAAGTTACATTGCTCTTTGTATTTTGATTTTATAATAATTTTGTATTGTTGTATTTGTGTAGGAGACACATTAGGGGTAACCTGTTGTCTCCATAAATAAATAAATTTAATTTATTTGTACTAGTTTATTCAACAACAAAACGTCAATATTTTCTTAGCTTCTGTATAATATACAGAGGCTCTAACGTAGTTTTAGCCGCTCCACCCCATGCAATTATACCATAACTAAGAATCGATTGGACATAGGCAAAATAGACTGACTTAATTTCTTTTTCATTTAGTATGAAGCTAAGCTGGTAAAATATATAGATCATTTTTCGGAGCTTACGTTGCAAATTGATTATATGATTTTCATATCTAAGATTACTGTCTATCATAACACCTAGATAGTTGTAGCTTTTTACTCTCTCAATTGTCTGGCAATTGCAGTCAATGCTATAGTTATCGTCGCAAGAATGGAGTTTCAGCATCAAGTCATTAGGGGGCTCACTTGATGTTCTAAGTGCGATAGGCAGACATTTTGTCTTTCCACATTCATGGTAAGAATGTTTTGATCACACCATGCCTTCAGCTTCTTCATTCCTATTTCGGCTTTTAGGTAAGTTTCATTCCAGCTTGCACCCCTGAATATAACTGCAGTATCATCTGCGAATAGAAACAGCTCTCCTTCAATATTAAGCTTATCAATATTATTTATATAGATAAGGAACAAAACCGGCCCCAGGGTACTGCCCTGCACCACACCGTATTTCACATCACTAACTCCACTTAGTTTCGACCCAATGGAGACAACTTGTTTTCTGTCACCAAGGTAACTCTTGAACCAGGCCAAAGCCAAGTCCCTCACCCCCATAATCTCCAGTTTTGAGAAGAGTATACTCCTGTCAATCGAATCGAACGCTTTGGCCAAGTCAATAAATACTGTTAGAGCTTTCTCATCTCGATTGATTGCCTCCATAAAAGTGTTATTTATGGAAAAAAGTGCATCTGAGGTATTCTTACTCCTTCTAAAGCCAAACTGAGCATTAGAGAGCAAGTTGTTCTCCTCCAAATAGCTCTGCAGTTGCACCTTGACACATTTTTCCAATAGCTTTGACACTACACTTAGCAGGGATATGGGCCTATAGTTGTTCATATTATCTTTACTACTGGTCTTGTGAATCGGTATAACCTTGGCGACTTTCAGATCATCAGGAAATACACCAGTTTTCAGGCTCAGATTTATAAGGTGATTTAATGGGACCAATAGAATATCAATATTGTCTTTAATTAAACTTGTACTAATCCCATCAAAACCTGGGGCCGAGCCACCTCGCATATCTCCTACAATCTTTAAGAGTTGACCTTCCGTGACTGGCTGTATTTGAAACTGTAAATTGGGATTGTTACACAAAGTGCCTTCGTGAAGTTGTTCCTGTGAGGGGGGAGGCAACTCTGCAGCTAACTTACTTCCTACTTTTGAAAAATATTCATTAAAAGCATCTGCCACCTCTACTATGCTCTCTTCTCTGTCATCCTCAATATTTTCAAGAAAAAGTTGTATGGGGAGTTGCTGTTTTTTTACTTTAGTTACATTGTACTCATTTATTATTTTCCAAAACTTTTTCGGATTATTTGCGTTATCGGTTAATTCTTTTTTGTAATAATTAATTTTAACATATTTCAAAGTTTGACTGAGTCTATTCCTGAATGAACGAAAATTATGAAGTAATTGCTGGTCGCCAGGGTTATTTCTAACTAGTTTACTCATCCTATCCCGTTTTCTAATTTCCCTTATCAGCTCGGTAGTAATCCATGGCTTGAGTTTTTTGTGGCATGCGCGTGCTTTAAAAGGCTTTTCAGCTTTCTCCTTTAACTGACAGATTATTCTCAGAAAGTGAGCACAGCAGGTGTTAGCCTCCTGTGGAGGTGTTAGCCTCCTACTAGGAATGAAGTTGACTCAAATTCGTTTTTAACTCTTTGCTGTTATTGCTATAAGTAGGTAATTGCTCAGCAGATCAGTTGAGAATGATGTCTCTGCTAAACCATTTGAATGGGTTTGCATCACACTAGGACTAGGAACAGGAAGGGTCAAAACGAGTTGTTCTTTTTGAAAAAAAAAAACAGACACATGAGCCATTAATATATTAGTAAGCTTCCTCCCCATTTGAATATTTTTGAAGATGTTGATGTTTTTGAGTTGAAAAGCTTCAAAGCTGGTTGGATCATTCTATACAATGGAAGAGTTTTGTGTGTAGAGAGTGAATTCCTCTTCTTTTGAGTTAGTGTATGTATTATAAATTTTGGAAATTCCTATATTCTGATGAGAGTCTCTAGGAAGCTTTCAAAAACAATCGTTTGTAGAAAATCACAAAGTGAAATTGATCCAGCTTATCTTTCCATTCTAAGCTTGAAATCCTACCTCCCACCAATCCTATCTGACAAAACCAATAATAATTTCAACAATACAAGATGTGTTCAAAAAGTAAGGTGATTTTGAATTTCGCGGGTAATGCACATTTTATTTTCAATATTTTTATATATTGTGTAGGTTCTGCGTACAGTAAATTGTTCCAGTTCCAATTGTAAATTGTTCCATCACGTGACTATATAGAAGGGGCTAGGGTCCAGGTAAAATTGTGTTTTTGATGTTTCAAAAGTGAAAGAATAGGCTAGGGGGTTAGCATTTTGCTTTGAAATCCAAAGTATTAAATGTGAAAGGGTTATGGGTTAGGTTTTTTTAAGTTATATATAATAATGTTTCATGAGGCTAGGTTAGGTTGCTTTGAAATTGCAATATGCTGAAAGGGGCTAGGGTCCAGGTAGAATTATGCTTTTTGATATTTCAAAGGTAAAAAGATAGGTTACTGGGTTAGGATTTTGCTTTTAAATTGCAATATGCTGGAAGGGATTAGGGGGTTTTTACCAAGAGTTATGTTTAATGTTTTAAATGTAAAAGGGTAGGTTAAGGGGTTAGGTTTTTGCTTTGAAATGACAATATGCTGACTAAGTTATAGTGTTTTTAACATCAGTTAAATAACAATCGTCATATTGCATTAATTATATTATTTAAAAGTACTCCTCCTTTTATTGAATAAAATAAAAATATATTGTTTATTATATTGAATTTTATGATAAATCATCATTGGATAAAATTATTATCATCAAAATAGAACGAAGATTGGCTCCAGTTACAGTGCTCGGTAACTATCATCACAAAGAACGTTACATTCAAAGAACTGACTGAATGGAACAGTAAAAAACCGTTACTAACGCATGCGCGATACGGTGCTGACTGAGACCGAGAGTCAGAGAGTGGTTTGTGAAGTGTCTACTATGGAAAAATGGCCGTTACCCGTCCGGCCTTTTGAAACATTGACATTTATGAAGAAATTAAATAAAAATGAATTTTAATTTGGTAGAATCTTTTAATATTGCATGAAGGATAACAATAGTATATGCTATATTATTTGCGAGTGCATAAATATTAATTAATTCAAGACTACAAGCATCGTACACTGAAAATAAGGTTAGTTCATCTGAAATTTTTAAAGTGGCATTAATATTATTTAGAATCGTTTTTTTTTGAGTTGAAATTAGGCTAGCAACACCTATTTTTTCTTTCTCTTTCATTTAAAAAAATTTGAGTCGATATCTTCAAAAATAGCGGAGATACAATTGCGCCGTAATTAATCACATATACTCGTGCGGCTTCATATTTTTAGCTTGTTTATAATAAGTTAATATGATTTGTCTCTTATGAGGAAAAATAAGATGCATCACCTAACAGACCAAGTATTCTAAACTTTCAGACCTTGTATGTTGCTTGTATATTTGAGATTTAATTAATTACCTCACTAGGCAACTCTCTATTGTTTCCAAAATATTCAAAGCTTTGCTAGTCATAATAGTAGCCTAGAATTTGTTATACAATGTGAGATTAGTAGCATTTGCTTACTGTTAACTTATATTTTTTTGATTTATGATTAAAGACTGCTGTCTAATTTGTGTGATTTTGTCATAAGAGTCGCATATCAAATCAATTGCAACCAAACATTTGACTCAAGGTAGGGTGGCCATCAATTTAAACTTGAGATAAAATTCACTCCACTTATCAAAGAAACTTGAAGTACAGAACAACTTAAAAAAGGACTTTTCTCTGCTGTTTACAGGTTTCTCTGCTGCAAAATATGGAGTACCTAGTCTGTGAGTACACATTACATCTTGGTTTATGAGCTTTGATGTCCTATAATGAGGAGCACTAAAATCAATCAGCGTTAGTTGAATTAGAAGATGCATTGATGTTGATGTTATTTACTAGAAATATTGTTAGCTTAAAGTAAATCTCAGTTTCAGCATCTCATCTAAATCTCAGCATTTTACCAATTTCATGCATGTGATAGGCTACACTCTTTTATATACTCAATGTTGTTTTGAAACCCAAATTTGAATTGAATGTACGGTAGGCTGTTCATTGAAAGAAAGAGAGTTCATTGTGTGTCATAATACAATTGAATCTTTAGTTTTTAAAGGAATAATTGATAAAAGTTTGATCAGCCGCCATTTTGGATAAAAGTATTATAGAACATTTTTTTATGTCATCTTTCTCGTTTTAAAAAGGCCTTCACAATGATGTACCACACAACGGTTGTTTACATTTAAAATATTTGAGTTGCAACTCTTCATTTCCTTGAAAACTAAAACTTCAATCAGCCGCCATTTTGGATACAAGTATTATAGAACATTTTTATCGATGCCATCTTTCTTGGTTTAAAAAGGCCTTTACAATGATGTACCACACAATGGTTTTTTACATCTAAAATATCCGAGTTACAACACATAAGTGACCCCCTGATGTGGGGTTGAAATTCATTTGTCCGTCAAAAGGTAGAGTATTTGACCAATATCTTATCCTGAAAGTACCAGTATTATATCAACAATAGTCTCCAACTTATTGAAGGGCTCCCATACACATGACTCACTCGGTATAATGTGTATCAGACACACACAAACTTGAAATATTAGCTTTTAATATAAATTATTATTCATTACCCAATAACAAAATTGTCAATTGATTGCATAACATTAATTTCAGGTGGAAAGATCGCCAAAGTTGAGCTCAGGAGGGTGGATGACATCTCAAAATCTGAATCAATAATCTATTCACAGGTAATAAATATTTTTAAAATGGTTCAAACCTATCATGAATGCCTGTCAAGCAATTCTTCATCCGTCAACTATGCTTGTTGCCGGCCAGGATAGCTGAGACGACTAAGGCGTTGCACCCTTCAGTCTGCTAGAGCCAAGTGGTCGTGGGTTCAAATCCCGCAGTTAGGCATGCATGCTTCATCATCTCATCAAATCACTCTCACACTTTCCATTACCCAAGCACAAGCAAAAGACCATTCGGCATCATAAGCAAATAGAATCAACTCTTTCTCTCTCCCACTCTTATTTTCTCTCTCATTGCTTGATCAAATTCTCCTATCATTCTTTAAAATTAAATGTGCTAAAATCTACAAAGTTATATCTCAATTCTTCTAATAAGTTAGTTGTAAAAACGTTGTCTCTCTGTTTCAGATTGAAATTGTGAAACATGAGAGTCCATTTGAACAAATTGACATTGAAATTAAGAATGAACCTCTTCATAGCAATACAGCTATTCATCAGGCAAGTATTTGCATTCTCAAAGTACCTATTCACTCCGTGAGGAAGATAGTTGTAAAAATAGTTATATTTCTTGGTTTGTCATGTAGCTTATTAAAAGCTATCCTTTCTTCTAATTTTATCTTTACTTGATTTTCAAATGAAATCATGTGGAAAGAAATATGATAGGCTTATTCGAAAATCATTTGAAGAGAAATATGAGATTCAAAAACCATGTTAAGAGAAATATGAGATTCAAAAACCATGTTAAGAGAAATATGAGATTCAACTATCATTGTACTATATAAGTAGGTAACAAATGCATTTAATTAGCCCACCATCTGTTTGTGATAGAAGAAGCTATGCATTCTCCAAATCATGCAGTAATACCATGGAGAAAAGAATATAAGAAGAATTGAATATCAATTCAATTGATGCTGATAGTTCAGGTTGAACTCACTATATCTTATCCAAAAATTCATCAAATGTATTTCAGTAAGTGCTCAGCAAAAATAGTTGTTTGTGATTTTTGAATCTTCCCCTAGCTGTAAATCAAGTTATCAGATAAGACTAATCTTGTCCTCTGTCTACAGATCAAGAGAGAGGAGCAAAAAGATGGATTTGCAGAACTTCAATTGACAACAAATAACATCAAACAGGAGCCAATAACCTCAGAGGAAGCCCAACTACTACTCAGGTATATAACAACCAATTATTATCCTCATATATTTCCCTCTGTTGTATATCCATACTTTTTCACTGTTAAAATTAAACTTGAATTTTAAAAAACTTTTGAAGTGAATATGCACTTACTTTTGTAGTGACGATCGTTTCGACCTGTTGTTGGTCACAGTTCGAAACGATCGTCACTACAAAAGTAAGTGCATATTCACTTCAAAAGTTTTTTAAAATTCAAGTTTAATTTTAACAGTGAAAAAGTATGGATATACAACAGAGTAATCACGCCGAGAGGAGAAAATGGATCCATGCATACAGGAACACTCATATCAAGGTTATGAAAACATCCCTTTCCATATCATTCAACCAGTTTTGTTTACACAATAACATTATTCCCAACTATGCAAAAATCAGTATAAAAAATCAAAACTCCCCTGCTCAAAAAACTAAAAAACAAGCTCAGAAACTGTACATTAAAAACATCATTCAACATTTGTACAAACAGAAAGATAACCTCAACCAGAAAGCATACCATCTTCATTTAAAACTGAGTTCAGAACTACATCATGATATAGAATTTAAAGAAATATTATCTTACAATCAAGAAATTATAGATTCTATGAAAAACAAGTTGAAAGCCAAACACAACCTTAAACTAACTCAACTTATGAATACCCGGAACCCAACTGTAACATCCACACATAATTTTCACAAAAGAACAATCAACAACACTGAAATAGAATTCACAAAAACAAAAATTAAATTACTAGACAAAGGATTGAAACACAACATCAAAACAAACAATCCTAATTCAAAATCCCAATTATTCAATACCATAATAGACACAGAAACTGCAATACAAAACACTACCCTACCTGACCAAGAATAATTGAGACAGGACATAACA
Source organism: Nilaparvata lugens (assembly GCF_014356525.2). Classification (NCBI taxonomy): domain Eukaryota; kingdom Metazoa; phylum Arthropoda; class Insecta; order Hemiptera; family Delphacidae; genus Nilaparvata; species Nilaparvata lugens. Next base: position 81,174,394 of record NC_052504.1, read on the forward strand.
AGAAACAGAAACAATTTCAGCCCTCAGAAAAAACCAATCCAGAACACATGATATTGAAAAGCATAAAAAACAAGCAGAAACAACACAACCTAGTCATCACTAATGCTGACAAAGGCAACATCACAGTTATAATGCATAAAGCAGACATAGACCTGAAAGTAGACAAATTCATCAATGACAATAACATAGTCAAACTCTCAACTGACCCAACTCACACATATCAAACAAAAATAAAAGATGCCATCAACCAAACCAAGCACATAATCCCAAACAACCAGGAAAAGTTTCTCAAACAAATCAACCCACAAGCACCCAGACTCAACGCCCTCCCAAAAATACACAAACAAGATGTACCAATAAGACCACTGATCAATCACACAACAGTACCTGCCCACAAACTAGCCAAATTACTAGATACCAACATAACTTTTCATAATCATACTGCAGTGAAAAACAACATTGATCTCACCACAAAACTTCAGAAAATCCAAATACCACAAAACTCCACAATAGCTTCACTAGACATTTCAAATTTATACACCAATGTACCAATTCCCGAAACTGTAAAATTCCTTAAAACAATGCTAGAACAGAATAATACACCACATGAACATATCAATGAAATTGTAAATCTCACTAACCTAGTCACCTCACAGAATTACTTCTGTTACAATAACAAATATTATTTCCAGCCAAACGGTCTCCCCATGGGGAGCCCCATTTCTTGCATTTTAGCTGAGATCTTCATCCACAACATTGAACAAAAACACATTCTCAATCAGTTTGACAGAATCATCAGCTGGTTTAGATATGTTGATGATATTTTAATTTTATACAAAGGAAACACCAGACAAACTGAAATATTTCACTCCAAACTGAACAAAATACACCCAAACTTGCACTTCACCATAGAACTGGAAAACAATAGTACAATCAATTTCTTGGACATCACCATATTTAAACAAAACCATACTTTCAGAACATTTAAAATATTCAGGAAACGTACCACAACTGACACAGTAATTCACAATACCTCCAACCACCCAACCCAACATAAACTTGCAGCTTTCCACCACATGATCAACAGACTATTGAATATCCCCATGACACAATTTGATTACAATCAAGAGCTCAACACGATCAAATTCATTGCCCAACAAAATGGATACTCATCCACTCTAGTCGACAACCCACTCCACAAAATAAGAACAAAATCATCAACCAAAAATAATATGAAAAATGACCAAAAATTCATCACACTCACATACTACAACAAAAAATCACAGAAAATAGCATCATCTTTTAAGAAACTCAAATACAGAATTGCCTTTAAAGCAACAAATTCTCTGAGAAAACATTTTCAAAATTACCAAACAAACAGAGATTTGAGCAACCAGGCATCTACAAATTGAAATGTAATGATTGTAGTAAACTGTATATCGGACAGACTGGACGTGACTTTCAGACAAAGAGCACATCAGAGCCATTAATAAACCACATAGCCACTCAAACTTTGCTGACCATATTATATCAACAGACCACACATACACCGACATCGCCACCAATCTTGAAATCCTCCATATCTCACAAAAAAGCAGAAAACTCAATGTATTGGAACAATACGAAATCTACAACCACACAAAACAGTCTCCTAAATGATCAAATAAATTTCTCTTCCCACACACTCTTTGACAAAATATTCCACAGTTCAAAATTACCGCCTCACTAAGTATCCACCAACTCAACCCCCACCACAACCTATCCCACCACCTTCATCCCTTACCACTCATAGCCTTGTTATCTGAGTGAATTCCCACAGTCTGATGATGACCAACAACAGGTCGAAACGATCGTCACTACAAAAGTAAGTGCATATTCACTTCAAAAGTTTTTTAAAATTCAAGTCTCATATATTTCTTGTCATTGTTTGTGATTGCATATAAAGCTTCACTGACAATACATAATACACAAAAGTAATCGACGAGTGTGACATATAGCAACAATACATGAAATCAGTAGATAGTAAAAATGCAGTTTTAATATTAAACTGATAGTGTATTATTGAGAAAGCAATGAGTGGTATTGTTATCATTCCTGATGTTTCTATTGGCTATCAATATCCTATATTATTGAACGATCAATTTCTGTTTTATATGTTTAGTTGTATATTATAATTATATTTATGTATGTGACCGGATCTCGAAAACAGCTCTAACGATTCTCACGAAATTTGGAACATAGTAGCTTTATGATATAAAAATTCGATTGCACTAGGTCTCATCCCTGGGAAAACTCGATGAAGGACATGAAAATGATAACAATTATTCATCATTGGAAAAACAGATTATAATTTCGTCGTCTGTCGATAACAGAAGATGCGTGTGCCTGTGTGGGAGATCAGCTGTGTAATCAATCAGCTTACCGTATCTTGCAAGAAATCTAGAAATTTTAATAGACTCGATCAAAATAATCTGATTTGTTGACATGACATGTTATATTATAATATTCAAAGTTAATAATTATTTGACAGTTTTAAGTGATTAGTGAGTGTTATTACTTTCCTTGCCCTATTACCATTGGTAAGGAAAGTATTACTTTCCGAAAAAAATTAAGGTACCCGAATTTCTAAATTTCTATACGTTTCAAGGTCCCCTCAGTACAAAAAAGTGGTTTACGGAATGACTTGAAATTTGGAACTTAAGGTCCTTCCCCTATAAGGATCCTACACGAACAATTTCGAACAAATCCAATTCAAGATGGCGGCTGAAATGGCGAAAATGTTGTCAAAAACAGAGTTTTTCGCGATTTTCTCGAAAACGGCTCCAACAATTTTGATCAAATTCATACCTAAAATAGTCATTGATAAGCTCTATCAACTGCCACAAGTCTAATATCTGTAAAAATATCAGGAGCTCCGCCACATCAATGCGAAGTGTGATTTTAGATTCCCGATTATCAGGCTTCAGATACAATTTAAACAAAAAAATTTAAGTGAAAAAGATTGAGTATAAAAATCTCTACAATTAATGTTCAGTGACATTTTCACCTAAAATTGGAAATAAGCTCGAAATTCTAGAAAATTTGTTTATCCAATAAAGCAAACTGTTGGAAACTGTTGGAAACTGTTGATTCTATTAAATCATTCACTATGAAGAGATAGCAGACTACGTGTGTCTCCAGCGTTATTGTCCTGTCACCAGCTGGCAGATCTTTGAATAGTAGATTGGAATGCGCGTGTACACTTGCGTTAGGTGTTAAATTTTTATAACGGCAAGGAAAGTTGTGTGAGTGCGCCACACCAGATTTTTTTGTTATTAAATTTGGTTTGTAAACAATCTAAATTAGAACTTTTCTGTTTTCAAATATTTGGACTGAAAATTGATTGAAGTGTATGGAACATAACCTACTTTTTGGACCATTTATAGTGTATAAATCAAAATTTGGGGAAGAAACAGTATTGGGCTGTGCCTGTTAGTCCTTCCCCAATCATTTTAAAGAATTGTGTTCTGTTTATCAATAAATAAATTACGAGCTCGGTGCCCCGATATTTGAAGTGATATGATGATTGCAGGGTGAATTGGATGGTACATGTGGTCGTATAGTAGAGAGAAAAGTAGCATTTTTTGTGAAAGTGTTGACATTAAGCAGGACAACAATACAGGATTCGAATCAATTGACAAATTCATCCTATTAACAAGCACTGTTCTATTGCAATTCTATTTTAAAACGCCAGGACATGCATGATAAACATGTTTAGTTCCAATTTCATAACTACTCCTGTATTTATCAAATAATACTATTCACCATTCATATTTTAATTACTTGTTCAATCTATTTCAACCACTTGACAATTAGCAGTCAGATTAATAAGTTTCTACAAATCTGTCAATATCTTATTTCTTATGTCACATTAGGAAAAGTGTTTGTAATGGGGAGTGTAATGATGTAGTATTAGGAAAAATTTACATTATGTGATCAGAAAAATAATTATTTTGTATGATGACTTAGCAATCAAATGCTTGTTCCTAAACTCTTCTCTCATTTGATCATAGTACCACTGCTTGTGTATGAGCAGTGTTGTGATGTGAATATATTTGCAGATGGCGACAGTTGTTGTAAATAGCAGCCAAGAACCAGCGCCAGAGTGCAGCACTGCATTCGCTCCAACCGATAATGACTTCAGCCAACAACATTATTTAATCCCTGGCTACAATTTAATATTCATCAAAGAAGAAGGTAAGATATAACTGTGTCTTGTTAGTCATATCAAATAAATGTATTTGACAACACATACTTGAATCAAATAAGCTTTCAAATTAAGCTGAGAGATACTGTTCAAGAATAATAATTATTGAACAAAAATCCAAATTAAATGCTGTAATTCACCGCGAAGACTTCTGCTACTGCAAATATTGACAACAGGGTAAAAAGGTAGATGGAAATTCGATGAGCGCTACTATTCAAAAATTATTTGTCAGCCTGGAAATCGAACCCAGTACCTCCAAATTGCCGGTCAGGAATGCTTACCCTTAAACAAAACTGACAATCTCTGTATAGCAGCGCTCATTTTATATGAAGCCATAGCGGCCATCCAGTCTACAGATGGAAATTACTGAGATATTGCAATTATTCAAATGTATTTTCCATCTGTTCAAGAATTGTTTGTTGTATTTTCTCAAGTAATGTTTTATGTTTATTTTTGTAGATTCCCAAGATTACATTTCAGAAGAAGTTGACTTTGGCGCAGTGAAGAGTGAAGCAGAAATGTGGCCTTCTATCAGCGGCACTGCCAATGCAACAGAAGTGGGTGGACTGGATCCACATTTAATCTCTCCAGTGGAAAAGTGCACTGAGCCAACTGTGGCTGACAAAGAGACCAAGCTCTACAGCTGTGCCGACTGCAGCTATAAAAGTCCATGGATTTATGATTTGAAGAGACACATTAGAACACACACTGGGGAAACACCATTCAGTTGTAACTTCTGTGACTACAAATGTGCTACTTCAGGTAATTTGAAAGTACATATCAGATCACATACAGGTGAAAAACCATTCAGTTGCAAATTTTGTGCCTATAAATGTAGTCAGAAATCTAAGTTGAAATTACATATCAGAACACATACAGATGAAAAACCATTTAGTTGTAACTTTTGTAACTACAAATGTGCTCAATCAAGTGTTTTGAAGATACACATCAGAACACATACTGGTGTAAAACCATTCAGTTGCGAATTCTGTGACTTTAAATGTAGTCAGAAATCTAATTTGAAATTACATATCAGAACACATACAGATGAAAAACCATTTAGTTGTAACTTTTGTGACTACAAATTTGCTACTTCAGCCCGTTTGAAAGTTCATATCAGAACACATACAGGTGAGAAACCATTCAGTTGCAAATTTTGTGACTATAAATGTAGTCAGAAATCTAATTTGAAATTACATATCAGAACACATACAGATGAAAAACCATTTAGTTGTAACTTTTGTGACTATAAATGTGCTACTTCAGGCAATTTAAAAGTACATATAAGATCACATACAGATGAAAAACCATTTAGTTGTAACTTTTGTGACTATAAATGTGCTACTTCAGGCAATTTAAAAGTACATATAAGATCACATACAGATGAAAAACCATTTAGTTGTAACTTTTGTGACTACAAATGTGCTACTTCAGACTATTTGAAAGTTCATATCAGAACACATACAGGTGTAAAACCATACAGTTGCGAATTTTGTGACTATAAATGTAGTCAGAAATCTAGTTTAAAATTACATCTCCGAACACATACAGATGAAAAACCATTTAGTTGTAACTTTTGTGACTATAAATGTGCTACTTTAGGCAATTTGAAGAGGCACATTAGAACACACACTGGGGAAGAGGAAAAACATTAGTTTCAAACATACAGATGAAAAACCATTTAGTTGTAACTTTTGTGACTACAAATGTGCTACTTCAGCCCATTTGAAAGTTCATATCAGTACTCATACAGGTGTAAAACCATTGAGTTGCGAATTTTGTGACTATAAATGTAGTCAGAAATCTAGTTTGAAATTACATCTCAGAACACATACAGATGAAAAACCATTTAGTTGTAACTTTTGTGACTACAAATATTCTACTTCAGGCAATTTGAAAGTTCATATCAGATCACATACACGTGAAAGACCTTTGGCAATTTGAAAGACCTCAGGCAATTTGAAAGTTCATTTCAGATCACATACACGTGAAAGACCTTTTAGTTGCGAATTTTGTGACCATAAATGTTCTCATTCAAATGATTTGAAGAAACACATCTGAAAACAATTTGAAAGACCTCAGGCAATTTGAAAGTTCATATCAGATCACATACACGTGAAAGACCTTTTAGTTGCGAATTTTGTGACCATAAATGTTCTCATTCAAATGATTTGAAGAAACACATCTGAAAACAATTTGAAAGACCTCAGGCAATTTGAAAGTTCATATCAGATCACATACACGTGAAAGACCTTTTAGTTGCGAATTTTGTGACCATAAATGTTCTCATTCAAATGATTTGAAGAAACACATCTGAAAACACACTGGGGGAAAGCCGGTGAAGAAAAAATTGTGAGATATTCATCTATACAATATGATAGTTTCCACTGAGTATAACAAGACCCATAGTGGGACAAAACAAAATAGCACTGTACATGAATAAACTATAAATTAACGTAAATCCAGAATTATGATTCGATAAACTAGAATTATGAATTATGTGACTTTTAGTGTTCTGATTTATGTACTTTGAAGTCATATAATATTAGAGCCCATACAGTTGAAAAGTAATTGAATAAGTAGTCTTAGTAGTTTTATTGACATTGTTTTGTTTCTCAGTCGATCAAGATTTGTGTGATTGGTTTCAGATTCTTGTGCACTTGATAATTTATTGTGACTTAATTGAGTAAATTCCAACTGAATAGGAGAGCAAAAGTACAATTGTATGCAAGTTGAGTCTATGTATTCTATCAGATTTACTTTTCTCTCCTTATATTAACTTATCCAGAAATATAAATTTGCAGAAATCAAAGCAACAAGTTGGTGAGTTTGTAATGCTTCATCCTTAAAACTTGGTCTTGCAAGGAGCTCTCCCACTCTCATTAAAGGAAAAGAATATTCATGCCTCTTCAATTGTAAATTCGTAAAATTCAAAGCAATCTACACATAATATTTTTCCAAATTCAAATTATTTTTTTGCAATTTCATTCGTTTACAATATGATTTACAACATGTAAAGAATTTCTGCATTGTCACAATAATTCTACATAATTCAATTATATGAATCACAAATTAGACACTAAATCATTTGAATCACATAATAAGACACTAAATAAGTTTAGTAACTATTATAAAGCTACATTTTTTTTTTGAATCCAATCAAGCCTTGTGTGTAGATAGGTTGGAGTTGGATCGAAGGGAGGAAAGCGGTAAAAAATTAAAATCATCAAAAGTCATTCATCTAAAAACTCGCGAACCGAGTAATAAGTTCTATTTGTCAAATACTTTGAGATATTCTTCTTGAATTGAAATTTGGAATTAAAAACTTTCGTTTCGCTTAGAAAATTGTAAGTAAATGTAGTATTTGTTTTCTATGGGAGAACATACGGTAGGCTACCTAATATTCTTCAAGACACCAATGAGCCTCACAACTGTTATATGTCAGCTAAGTCCGCCAGTTTATAGTGTTCTTGTGGAATCATGTTTAATCTGAATAGTCATTATCAGACTCACTGTCATATTGTCACGTTATTTTTTATAATTAAATAACGATTAGCCTCCTGCTTGGCATCAATAGGTAGAGCATGAAAATATTTTAATAATTATAAAAATCAGGTCGTGGTTTTTAATAGGATACAGTCTCATAAAAATCTTTATAGGCCCAGATATGAGCTTCCACAATAATACTGATAATTTATTTAAAAAAAAAATATATAAAAACTTATCTTATAGTATTGAGGAATAAAAATAAATCGTAGGCCTACACCATAAACAATTTGATACATATATTAACAAATATCTCAAAAAATAAATCAGAGCAAAAATATATAGAGCGACAGAAATATATATTATAAGACAAAACAATAATCAAAATCAATAAAATATCACAGGCTAATACTATTCTTTAAGTTTTATAGCACGAAACGCTACCATGTGCTTTCATTTTTATGATCATATGCAGTTATTTGCATGTAGCTGCGATATCAGCTTGCTAATACTTGTCGACTTGTACAATTCTATTTCGAATAAATTCTTAAATCAGCATGATAAATTGACAAACTAGTAATCCAAATATATACAGGGTGTTTCAGAAGTAGTGTCGAGAATTTTAGGGTATTGTACCTGGATGCTAGGAGACTACAAATGTCATATTTGAAGTGTCCAAAACTCAGCGGTTATCCTTATAGCTGCCATTTTGTTTTTTTTTCAATTAAAAATTTTTATCTCAAGAACGAAATGTTGTATTGATCTGAAATTTGGCATGAATATTTATGCTATGAAGACTCAACTATAAAAAAAAAAAAAATTTTTCGTTGAAATTTTTCAAAATGGCGGCCATTTTAAATTTTTGATGGCGAATATCTCGAAAACCGTCCATTTTACAGAAAATTTACAAGAGACAAAAAAGTTAGCAAATTTTTTCACGATTCCAATGATACCTAATTTATTAAGATTGGTCGAAGAATAACAGAGAAATTAATTTTTTTCGTACTGCATGCATGACCACTTTTCACCATTTAAAGATCAATATTAATTTTTTAATTCCAGATGTATTTAAGATGAAGCTTTGAAACTCGGTATGGCTCCATATGGGCAAACAGATGATTTTACAATGGTTTTCAGATGATAATGTTTGTCTTGTAAAAGTATTGTTGTTTCATTAAAAGTAAAGAACCAGATGTAGTGCTTGCTATTTCTTAGTCTCACGTTTCCTAGGTCTTATTTCTATCTTAAATTTCCAGTTTCAATATTTTCTTACGTTGCTTCTACACAAATATTTAATTATTGTAATGGAATTTAGTTCGCTGGAGTACACCGATATTCACTTCATGTATGGAGCAGCTCTTGGCAATGCGACCGAAGCAAGAAGAATGTATGCAGCTGCATTTCCAAACCGCCGTCTCCCTTCCGACAAGGTGTTCACAAGAACTCACAATCGGCTGAGAGAAGTTGGTTCATTTGAACGGAACAGGGTAATTGCTGGTAGGCCTCGAGCAGTTCGAAATGTTGCTTTTGAAGAGGAAGTATTGCAGAAATTCGATTTCAATCCTAGAACGAGTACGAGAGCAGTTGCAAAGCAAATCAATTCAAGTGCTTCTTCTGTGTGGCGTGTACTAAACAAGGAAAGACTTCACCCCTTCCGCTTTCAAAAAGTTCACTCATTGGTTGAACGCGACTATGAGCCAAGAGTAAACTGTGCCCGTTGGTTTCTTCAGCAAGACATTATCCAACCAAATTTTCTAGAAAATGTGTTATTTACCGATGAGTCCAGCTTTACAAGAGAAGGAATCTTCAACTCTCGCAACAGTCACGTCTGGGCCTTAGACAATCCTCATGAGGTCAAAGTGCGTGGTTATCAGCATAGATTTTCGCTGAATGTTTGGACGGGTATCTTAGGTAATCGCGTGATTGGACCATACATTCTTCCTAATCGTCTGAATTCTCCCACGTACATTACTTTTTTAAGAGACATACTACCAGAACTTTTGGAAGATGTGCCTCTTGCAAACAGATATAATATTTGGTTTCAACATGATGGTGCCCCTGCTCATTTCGGAAATGTTGTTACGGACTTTCTGAACATGACCTATCGTCAGCGGTGGATTGGGCGGGGTGGACCAGTACCGTGGCCCGCACGTTCACCTGACCTCAACCCTTTAGATTTTTTTTTCTGGGGCCATATGAAAGACCTTGTTTACAGCACGCCAGTTGAAAACGAAGAAGACCTTGTGGCAAGAGTGGTTGCTGCAGCAGGTGCCATTCAAGATGATGAAAATGCTTTTATAGCAGTTCGACGGTCCATGATTGAAAGGTGCAGACTGTGTAATCAAGTTGAAGGACGGCATTTTGAGCAATTGCTGCATTAGTATCAGTGAACCGATTTGAGTGAAATTAATATTTTTCAATGTAAAATAAAATTTGGAGGAAAGTTATTCTTGTATATTTCTGTAATAAGAACGGTTTTCATGAAATTATAAAAAAATTAATATTGATCTTTAAATGGTGAAAAGTGGTCATGCATGCAGTACGAAAAAAATTAATTTCTCTGTTATTCTTCGACCAATCTTAATAAATTAGGTATCATTGGAATCGTGAAAAAATTTGCTAACTTTTTTGTCTCTTGTAAATTTTCTGTAAAATGGACGGTTTTCGAGATATTCGCCATCAAAAATTTAAAATGGCCGCCATTTTGAAAAATTTCAACGAAAAAATTTTTTTTTATTTTTTATAGTTGAGTCTTTATAGCATAAATATTCATGCCAAATTTCAGATCAATACAACATTTCGTTCTTGAGATAAAAATTTTTAAGTGAAAAAAACAAAATGGCAGCTATAAGGATAACCACTGAGTTTTGGACACTTCAAATATGACATTTGTAGTCTCCTAGCATCCAGGTACAATACCCTAAAATTCTCGACACTACTTCTGAAACACTCTGTATATTAAATTCTATAGTTTCTAATAGATTTCTTTGTAATAAATATATTTTTTATCTTAGGATGCGAGATTCGGCACCTGATGGAATAGATAGATCAATTCATCTAGTGAATCAGAGCTACATTAAATTATCGCAAATTACATTGTAGAAATTAATGATCATATAAATAATGTATGAACAGCCTAGATCTTAGTCTTCTTTGGTTGATGGATCATTTGATATATGGATTGATTTGTTATTATCCAATAAAATACCTTTTATACTATATTTACTTGCTCAAGTATTTTTACCAAATTCTTAATTTATAAGAAACCCTTTTGACGAGCTAGCTTTGATTCTTATTTAATTTCGAAGCACTGAGGGCGCCCTATCACTATTTCATTATTTTTCACTCATGTGCCGGAATTTTCTATAAGCTGCTGATGTCGATCCAACTCCTGGTGGTCCTGGATTATTGTAGCCGGAGTCGTCTCTTCCAAGGGGTTATAAAGTTATTCAAAAATGACTTTTGCTTTATATTAGCATCACAAAGTCTTATGAAAAAATTTAGTAATTCAATTTAACTTTAAATTATTAAAGGATACAGTAAGGTATTGCGCTCTATACTTTTTGGTGACCTCTCATGGTGGTAGTTGGCAGGCGAGTGGGGTTCTCGTTTCTCATTCTTACAATTTTCATTTCCGATTTCTAAATTTACATAAAATTTGAATATTCTGTTCCTCCACCATTCAAGGCTCAAATAGACCGTACCAAAATATTAACTTATCACTTGTGTTACATCTCTTATAATTTCTTTGCCTTTGGGCTGTATACAAAATATAAACTCTACAACAATAATTTACAAATTCTTATCATTTGTAGAAATATATACAAATATATTTGAACTGGCTCACTATTGCCGCCTATCAATTGCCACTATTTAATTGGTGCATGCAAATTATTACAGTATTCATGCGCCTAGTAACCTCCTACTTCCTTAATACATTAAATTATTTTTGTTGGGGTTTTTAAATATGCTTTTTACACGCAAAGTAATTTTTTACAGATTATTAGTTGTTTCGTATATTACAATAATTGGCCACGTGAGACGTTTAGTTCCTCAAGTTGCATACTGTTTTGCCACAATAAATTTCTGCCAAGGTGTTTGGTCAGATTCTACGTTGTGTGACTCGGTCGATCGTTAGGTCGCCGATCAGTAAATTTTTATGCCTAACCTCAAATTTTCAATATTTTATATAATATTATATAGTAGCAAAAATTATTTCCATTCCTCTTGGGCTGTTGTACAATTTAGCCAGGATGTCTGATATTATCTAATCTTTAACATTATCATCTTTGGCGATATTAGCCTATTATTTCACATAGACCTATAAATCTTTCAACTAGGGATTTTTATTTATCCATCCAAATTTAAATATGTTACAATATGTAAAGTGTTTAGTTGTAGAGTGCTAGTAAATCGATAATTATCCAATCAATCTCACAACACAGAAAGATTGTCTTGTTGGGAGATTCATACACGAATCAAGGTTCATCTGATTTATAAAATTAATTGTTAGCTCATTGAATTTGAGCATTGAGTAATTGTCATGTGTTCAGTTATGAATCTATTTCTATTAAATCACTTGGCAGTGTTTGGAAAATTACAAATGTTTTCTGGATGCTGACTGTTTCACTGTTGCCATGTTTATTTGAACTTGAAAACTACAAAATTCTCACCCACTGACTCAAATTATCTATCATCTTTCTCAATTGAAAGTCATTGCTATACAATTTTCATTGCAATGTTTATTTATTTCCATGACTGAGTTCAGTATTAGTGTGAAGTAGATGGAAAGTGTAAGCTACCTGCAATATTGACAATGTAATCCCTAGTACAACAATTGATATAATTGTCTAGAAAATGTGTGGAAACGATGCTATAGTGTGTTCCATGTTATAATGGCAGTGGATAAAGATAGAAGAATAGCGATGCCGATTCTCTGCATTAAAAGTCCTAACTCCGCCTAATAAAGATTTTTTTCATTTTCATTTTCATTAATTAATTATATTTCTACACTGTCAAAAACATAATTGTCATTGTTGTGGACCTAGAAAAAAATAGTACCTCCGGCTTTGTCAAATGATACACAAGGATAGCAAAACCAAAGTTGATCAACTACTGTCATTATAACGTGGACCTCACTATAGATTCATTTTTTTTTCTCTGAGAAGTAGTTTTAATGATAATAATAATTTAATTGATTCATTCATATGATTCATTTGAAATCATTTAATAATCCATTCATTGATTGTGTTGACAAATTGATATTATTAATCATCCGAGAAATGTTCTTCTTTATCTCGTGGAAAATATTATAGACTATTAAACAGTCTATTGTGAAATATCCTTGCTTAGTCGTTTTGTCGATTATTTATTGCTGTATATAGGTGTGTATCTATTGCACTGTGTACTCGTACTTCTTACTCATTTTGTTGCTTCATTGGCAGGTATCAGTCCTCTGACATTCATTTGTTAGTTTTATTTATTTTTTGTAACATTTTTATTTTCATTTTAGAATCTTTTCATTTCTATATTCCGTTTTATGATAATTTTCTTGTATACATCTATTTTTTTCCTTCTCTTGTATTTCTATAGTTTTTTATTTTAACAATATTGCAATTGTAAGTTACATTGCTCTTTGTATTTTGATTTTATAATAATTTTGTATTGTTGTATTTGTGTAGGAGACACATTAGGGGTAACCTGTTGTCTCCATAAATAAATAAATTTAATTTATTTGTACTAGTTTATTCAGGACAAAATGTCAGAGGTTGTCTGGTATAGCTCAGCTGTAGAGCTGTCTCCTCAAATGTGAAAAGATCAATTCTGATAATCTCATCTTCATGACAATTAAATTT
>NC_052504.1:85038080-85245279 GCF_014356525.2 Nilaparvata lugens
AGAACAATCTCTTTTTATCACCTTTCTCAACAACAAAACATTGAAGTTAACAGTAATTCGTCTCTTTCAAGTCGAGTAATTACCAAATCGAGTATTTAATTGGTTAATACAACTGATTTCATGACGAGTTCACAAGACTAGTTGTGCTAGTTTTATAAGACGACGAGTCGGGCTAATTAAAAATGATGAATCAAGCTGGATCCTCATATATCAGTAAAATTTCCGGTACCGTAATAATATTATTCCCATAAGGTCCTAAACTGGATTCCCACATATCTGTGTACGTCTGTACGTGTTCGGTACAGAGAAAATATTTTCCTCAAAGTATTATTAAGTTCTAATGAGACTAAAATCTTAAATTTGTTTCAATAGATCAGTGGCTTTGACAGTATTGAGTCGTTTTAATTTAATATGGATATTTAACTCTACATCACCTTCACAACAACACAGGAAGTGTAATGAGGGAATTTCCACTCAGCCCGCACGACCGGGTATGAATAGTCCCTTTAGAACTAATGGGAATAATATTTTCACTGTACCGGACGCATAAACTGATAATAATATGTGAAAATCCAGCTTAATTCGTCATTTTATGATACTGGCTTGTCCAGTCTTGTGTAATCGCCATTATTTCAGTTGAATTAATTACTTGTAGTGCTTGGAAGTGATGAATTACTGTTGATTTTAACGTATTAATTTAAGCTAGAATTGAACTGTTCATTAACCAAAGTTTTAGATTGCAGTCAAATTACAATTAAAAAAAAACTGTTGATTTTGATGTTTTGTTGTAGAGAAAGGCGATAAGGAGAGGTTGTACTCAATCTCCATTATGAGAGTTTCAACCATTTTTTTTTTTTTTTAATTCAACAGAAATTTTTATATGTGAAGAACCTAATGATGAAGACTTGAAGATTCAAATAATAATCAATATCCATCTCTTAGGGCCGTTTGCACAGTCAAAGCTTAAACTCGATTTTAATCAGCTGGTGGCTTGAACTCAAAATGACACACATTATAACAAACTAGACTTGATACGGATTTAATCCAGTTTAAGATGAAATTTAGTTTAAACTGTCACTGTGCAAACGGCCCTAAAAGTTACCAGCTAATGTAGATTATTATGCTCGTATTGATGTATCAAACCAGGGAATGTAACCAGGGATTTATTGTTGAAATAGACTATATAACTGAAAATTGCCCTTGACAGGAAAGCAACCTTTTCTTTTTGGAGTTCAAACACAGACTATTCCTATAAAACCTACTATTCCTTTTGTGCAAACCCTTCTACTCAATCAGAAAATGAAAATGAATCTGATTGAAAGAGGGAAGGCTAATAAGCAGAAGGTTATTTTAAATAACGATTGATTAGATTATGAATGTAATGAAGAGAAAATTCATCAAGAGTATGTGAAATAAATAATTGGAAAATGACAAATCATGCTGTAAAGTTCCAATATTTGCTATTGAATGCAAATAAAACAGTCGTCGCTTATGCAGTAATCTCAGCAACGAATCCCCACCTTACCACATACAGTTGAATCTGTAAATATTTTAATTGTAATCAATATTTCGACTATTGACTGAAGCAAACACTTCAGAATGTGCTAAGAAAATGTTTTCATAAAATTTATGGAACAAGTTATACAACTTATCATCTTCTTCTTTATTAATTCTTTGCCAAAATTCTACTTTTTGCCTTTCTAACCGATAACTTTTTTATATTATTCTCATTGCATTATTCTTTGTTGCAGGAACGTTATCAAAAGAAGAGCAAACGCTATTTCGTGAAGGACATCAAAACACTCACTGCTCAATCATTGAGGTAATTGGAAAAAAATGGAAATATTTTGTTGCTATCAATAATTTCTAACTTGATTTTAGTGCCACATTTCAGGATTTGAAATACAGAATAATTAAGTATGCATATTCAATTGCCAAAAATTTTTGTTGGTGAACTTTTAGAAGAATAGTAGAAAGACTTTTCCTTCGAACGTTTTTTTTTTCAATTTGTAATCTAGTTTTATTCACAATATGGCTGCATTTCAATTTCAGTGACTATTCTTGTTGTTAATCAATTTGGCTGAAGACTGTAAACATTGTAAACTTGAAAAACATTAACCCTTGCGGTCTGAACTAACAGTAAAAATAAATTCATGATTTCACAATCAAACAAAGAAATATTAATAGTTTCAATAATAATAGTTTCAATCGTATAGTTTCTATTTATTTCTGCTGTATTGAACTATAGTGGAATTGTAATTCATAAACAAAATGAATGACATGCAGGTAATTGTGGATTACAAGTAATAAGTAATAATTTAGAATGTTTTCCTTGTATGAATAATTATGTAACACTTTTCGTTATGACTGTGTAGAAAAATTATAAGTAGCTTTCTCCTGTTGAAATAGATACATTGTTATTTGTATTTATGGGTTAGCATGTCAAACGGTAAAATAATAGCAACGGCATTTGAAAAATGTTTTGCTAATTATTTTCGGACCATCATAGTACAAAATGTACGTTGTCACGGAAAAGAGTGAAGTTTTTAATAGTTTCTTGAAAATAGATGTAGCTTCAGAAGCTGGTTACTTCCTCACTCATATTTTCAGGGTTTTTTATTGATACATATAGTACTTTTTTCAAGTATTCGAAAATAATTGATCTTCTTTAAACTTTTATAATATTAAAAAATTGTAGGCTCATTATTTGGCATTCCTTGGTAATTTTTAGGTTTACTTGGCAAGGGAAGCTTAATAAGTAAAGTAAACTTGTTACATCGTGATTTTTACATCATACATACAAAATATTAGTTTATGATAAGTAGATAACATATAATAATTAGTTGATGAGTTGTTGGTACTTGATTCTCTCAATAAAAATCATTCATTCTAGCGTATTTTGATCAATTCCATCATTCAAATTTTGATATTAATTTAATATTGAGAAGTATCAATGAAATTTCTCTTGATTCAATGTTAAAAGTTTTCAAAAATGTTAAGATAATACCTTTATTTATTTGTATTGATTTTTGTTACCTGCATTGAAATTTACAAATTATGAATACATTATAATGAATTGATGAGTTGGTACTTGATTCTTTCAATTAAATTAATTCATTCTAGCGTATTTTGATCAATTCCATCATTAAATTTCGATATTAATTCTATATTGAGAGAAGTATCAATGAAATTTCTCTTGGTTTAATTCTAAAAGTTTTCAAAAATGCTAAGATAATAGCTTTATTTATTTTTGTTACCTACATTGAGATTTTCAAATTATAAGTACAAAATAATAACATGGTAAGTCATAAGTAAAAAACATTATAATGAGTTGATGAATTACGTGTTTTTTTCTCCGAATGATATCCTTGAAGCTAGATATCACAGATTTATTGATACTTAGAAAGACCGGTTTCGGTTATTACACCATTGTCAATCTCTGATAAACATTATAAATAAAGATAATATAACCGAAACTGGTCTTTCTAAGTATCAATAAATCTGTGGTTTTTTGACAATTTATTAGTCTTTTTCATTTAATATGAATAATTACCACAATATCAACTTCTCAACTACACAAAAAAAGACTAGATATCAACATTTTTGCCATATATTTTGCGTAATTAATAAAATAGTTTATGTTAGTTAATTGTAATTTTCTAATTTATTACGATTCGGATTGTGCTTAAATTGCTTAATTTTTGTAGGCAAGAAGTGGAGGTTGATCAGGTTGGGGTGGACGCCTCGTGGAATCAACAGGCGGCTATCCAGTTGAACAGGGTTCGCTCCCCGAAATTGTCCATTCATGTCAGTGGAGGACATTTCAAAGGTGAGCAACAAGTCACATTTATTAGAAATTAACTGTTTTCTAGGATGTAAACAAAATCAACGGTCAATTATGAATATCTATCACTATGTCCTGTAGAGGAGATCCAGTGGAAGACATTTCAAAGGTGAGCAACAAGTCATGTTTATCAGAAATTCATTGTTTCCTAGGTTAAAAACTAAATTAACGGTCAATTATGAATATCTATCCCTATGACCCCTATGTCCTGTAGAGGAGATCCAGTGGAAGACATTTCAAAGGTGAGCAAAAAGTCACATTTATCAAAAATTAACTGTTTCCCAGGTTGAAAACGAAATTAGCGGTCAATTATTAATATATATCCCTATGATTCATATTCCTATTGAATAAAACATTAATAATTAACCGTCATTATTGGGTATCGCCCCTTTTCCAAGATTTGATATTCGGTACACTAGACCTATAAGAGATCATTAAAGAGTACAGGGTTATCATAAACGAATGGTGCGGTTTCGAACATGGTTTAATGAAAAACCGAATTACTTACAGTTAATGTATCAATCTAATTTGTCGTCTCAAACAGTTGTTTTACATAATTAATAAATTTCAATATTTATTGAGACTGAACTGATATCTTAGAATAATTATATATGTTTTATCTATGCTCATACCAATTTAATGTAAAAAAATATCAATGTACAATTTAATAATCCGTGGTCTAGTGGATAGAGAGCTTGTGTAGCAGCCTGAAGATCCCAATTTATCTCCAAACATTCGCTAACATTTCTTCCGTTATAGTTGTCATTGCTTCATGAATCCTGTTTTTTAGGTGGTTGAGGTCGCGAATTTTTTGTGAGTAAACAATTTTTTCATGTAACCCCACAAGAAAAAATCGCGAGCTGATCCACTCAAAAAACAGGATTAATGAAGCAATGTCAACCATAACCGGAGAAATGTTATTGAATGTTTAGAGAGAAATTGATAATTGTTTGGACACTTGTCGAGCGACTAATGGCGCACATATTGAAATTTATTAATGAATTATGTATAATAATAATATCGAGTGACCTGGCTGGCTCAGTTCTGGTGTCAGAGTTTTCAGGTCGCAACTGATCAATTATGTAAAAAAACTGTTTGAGACGTCAAATGAGATGAATAAACTACATTAACTGTAAGTAATTTGGGGTTTCTTTAAACCATGTTCGGAACCGCACTATTCTTTTATGATGAATGTATTATAGACCTATTAAAGTGCATGTATAGAATGTAGTTTTGTAAGTGATGAGTCTGTTCAAGAGTTACGTTTGATTGCAGGTTTTATTTGGCGTATCAACCTGTTTTTTGTACCTACCAGAACTCCTCACTTTCCTTTCTATTTGGTTATTTAAATGAATGTACCCAACTCGTGTGGCTCCTGATCTCAAGGTATTCTCTTGAAATATTTCACTAACCCTTTCTGATCTCAGTTTCATATTTGACCTTTCCATTTTTCTTGAACTGCAAAAATATTTCATCAACCCTTTCTGATCATAGTTTCATATTTGACCGTATCATTTTGTGTAAACTGTCCCTTTATTTCCTTATCTAGTTCAAATCTAGGTAAATCTTAATTTGAATTTATTATTCAACACATCGTGCAAAAAAAATAATCTTAGCCGGCCAGGTTATACGAGACAATTAAGGCGTTGCACCCTTCAGTCCGCTACTGCTACCTGGTCGTTGGTTCGAATACTTCCGTCATGAGGGCATCATCCGTAATAAAAAATAAAGCTGTGATGGTATTTTTTAAATAACCAATAAGTATTTTGGTATGAATATCAGTAAAATGTTCAATAATAATTCAAATTTATCTTCAAATAGCCTGCAAAAACTAATCACCAACTCGACTTTTACAAAATGCAATCATTTACTACTATTGCAGTTTACCTATCAATCATTCGTTCCTTATATCCACATACAGTCTTATATCCACACACATCTATTTCAATAATAGTAATAATGACGCAGGTATGTTTCTAGCAAATAAGCTCCACTCTTTCAAAAAACTTTTCAAGGCTGCTCACCTTAACGTACAATCCCTCAGTTGCCACATTGATGAACTCAGAGCAATCTTCCGTTTTCAGGACTTCAATATAATCGGAATTTCCGAATCATTTTTGAAGCCTAGTATTTCATCAAATTTTGTTGCATTGCCTGGATATAATCTTTTCCGGAATGATAGATTAAATAAAGCTTGTGGGGGTGTAGCAATTTATGTGAAAGAAGGTATCAAAACAAAAGTTTTAATCACATCTAAACAAGAGTATTGTTCCAGACCAGAGTTTATGCTACTTGAATTATCCTTATCTAGTACTGATAAATTACTCGTTGGTATCTGTTATCGCCCACCAAAAATAGGTCATTTCACAGATTTCGAAAGTGCCTTGCTTTCTCTTATGCCTTGTTATAACCGTATACTAGTTATGGGGGATATGAACACCGACTTGAACATGACAAATCGTAACTTTGACTACTTTCAACTGACTACAATTTTCCAATGCCTAAACATGACTATTTTACCTCTCGATCCAACTCATCATACTAATGAATCAGACACACTCATTGACCTTCTCATTGTTAGTGATCCCAATGAGGTTGTTCAAGCAGGCCAAATCTCAGTCCCAGCTATTTCTAGACATGATTTGATCTATTGTGTACTTTCCCATAAGATACCCAAGCCAGAACAGAAAATTATCACTTATAGAGACTTCAAAAACTTTGATGAAGCCGCCTTCCTGACTGATGTGGCTCAGACTCCATGGCATCAAATTGAAGCATTACCCTCAGTTGATGACATGGTCAAGACTTTCGAGAATTGGACTTTGACTTTGTATGACAAACATGCACCTTATGTGACAAGGAGGATTAATAGAAAACGACGAGTACCGTGGATGACTGAAGACATACTTAAGATGATGGGACGTAGAGACAAAGCACATAGAAAATTTAAAAAGACATTTGACTTGGACAGTTTGATAGAGTATAGGAGCCTTAGAAATAGGGTTAAACAGGAATTACGGAACTCAAAGATTAGGTACTTGAATTCATTTATGACAAACAATAGACAAGACTCTAAATCACTTTGGCAGGGAATAAAAGAATTCGGGCTTGGCAAAGAGAAATCGAATCCACAAATTGACTTACCATTGAATAATATAAATGACCATTTCGTTTCACACTCTAACCAACGCGACGAAGTTGTCATTGCTAATCACATTGATGATCTTGAAGAGCAGGTTACAAACTTAGATTTACCAATCACTGATCAATTTCATTTCCATCCAATCTCAGAAGAAGACACTTTCAGAGCAATTCAACGTATTCATAGTAATGCTATGGGTGTAGACAAAATTCCTATTAAATTTATCAAGAAGATGTTATTTGCTGTTTTACCAACCATTACATACATTTTCAACAAGTCACTTGAAGAAGGCATTTTCCCTGAAAACTGGAAGTTTGCTCTGGTTCGCCCTCTAAATAAAGTTCCATCACCCAATAAAGTTGAGGATTTTAGACCAATCAGTATTTTACCTGCATTGTCCAAAGTGCTAGAAAGACTCATCCATGCTCAAGTTGTAAAATTTCTAGACAACAATAGTAAGCTTCATAACTTTCAATCAGGCTTTAGAAAATTCCATTCAACTGAGACAGCTCTGCTTCGTGTCACTGATGATATAAGGTTAGCTATGGACCAAAGAAAATGCACCATCCTCACCCTATTTGATTTTTCTAAAGCATTCGATACTGTTGATCATACAGTCCTTCTGAATAAGTTGGCTATTCTTGGTTTCAGTCGCAACTCGTTAGTTTGGTTTAAATCCTATCTATTAGGTAGGAAACAATGTGTATCTGTCGGTGACAAAAAGTCAACTTGGAAAAACGTTATGCATGGAGTACCACAAGGTTCAATTTTAGGCCCTCTCCTCTTCACTTTGTATGCTAATGACCTTTCTTCCATTATCAAATTCTCCAGTTTCCATACTTATGCAGACGACCTTCAAATCTATTTAAGCTGTCCCATAACAAAAATTAATGAAACAGTTGGAATAATGAATCAGGATATCAATTCGATAGTGGAATGGACAAAGAAAAATGGCCTTAAGCTTAATCCCATCAAAACACAACCCATTATAATTGGATATTCTCGTCTTATAAACAATATTGACCTTGAATCGATTCACAAAATTAGTGTAGACGGTAATGACATTCCTTACTGTAGCTCAGTTAAAAATTTAGGCATTATTATGAATAATACTCTTGACTGGTCAGAACAAGTGAACAAAACTTGTAAAAAGGTATTCTCAGCCATGCATGCATTGAAGAAAATGCACGATATCCTCCCTAGAAACATTAAATTATTATTGGTTCAATCTCTCATCTTCCCACATTTAATGTATTGTAATTCTGTTCTTAACGATATGCAAGTCACTCTGAATGATAAACTACAGCGTTGCCAAAATTATTGTCTACGTTTCGTCTACTCTCTCCAACGCCATGATCATATCACCCCAGCCCACATTGCTAGTTCAACATTAAAGCTTCCCGATCAGAGGCTTTTTCGAATAGTCAAGCTTGTTAGAGATATCTTGATATACGGTAATCCGAACTATTTTAAAGATGATTTCAAATTTGTCTCTGAAGGTAGGAGGATAGATGCTTCACATACTAGAACAGGAGAAAGTACTTTAAGGATACCCAATCATCGAACTACTATTTTCACAAAATCCTTCTTAGTCAGTGCCTGTCGTGCATGGAATGCACTTCCTGTTTCTATCAGGTCCATCGAGAGCCGAGCGAGCTTCATCCTAACTATAAAAAAACATCTTTTGGAACAAATGACTGAAACTGTCCGGCCCTAGAACGATCACATGACATCCATCCCCCACCCATCCCACAAATACAAACCTTTAAACCATGTTATAGAACGAATTGTATATATATATTATATAAACTCATGTTATTTCAATTATCCACTGCATAACGCTGTATATTACTGAAAGTTGATAACCCTGATCTACTTTCAGCCTACTTCATTTTATTAATCAATTATTTGATCTTATCTACCTATATAATTATTTTACTCTATCAATTTTCTGTTTTTTTTTTTCTCTTTAATATTCATATTGATTAAAACTTTTACAATATTTCCATTAATAAATAGATCCTTAGTTTAAATAACGAAATTAACGTTTTGGTAGAGAGTTAGTGGGGAGGATATTTTTAATATTCTTTCCGAAGAATGGACATTGATATGTCCAAAGCTCCGCCAATTTATGTAGATGCATAACAATATGATTATTATCTATAGTTATTGTATTACAAACTGCTTTTTCATATCATATACAGTTCAATAATTATTTTCTTAGTCTATATTATGTAAATTCATCTATAATTTTGCTGTATTGTAAGCTATTGTATATAAGTGTATAAGCCAGTATATATTGTAATCTACATAAATAAAGTACTCAATCAATCAATCAATCAATCAATCAATCAATCAATCAATCATACAGCACCCCTTATATACCAACTTACAGATAGTTGATGTGCGTTTTTCAGATGTGGACGAGGTGCGCATGTTCTGCTGCAAGAAGGTGTGCTACATTTGGGACGCGGACAAGGGGGAGTTCAGCCGCCTGCAGGGCCTCGACTACAAGATCACCACCCAGGCTTTGCATCGACAGGTCGGACTCACGCTGGTACAGCAGTACCTCAGGTTCGTTACAAATTAAATCAAATTTATCTTTGTATCATAACAATATCACAAATATATTACTTATGCAATAAGCATCACTACAGAGGATGTGTTTACTCACATCCAATAAAATCACACAATGTACTAATTATTGGAAAAGAACAGCCGTCATACCCAAAATAGTTTCTTACCCCATTTTTGATAGTTATAGGGCCAGTTTCCAAGCTCGGGATTTAGCTAGGCTCTAGACCTTTGAACAGCTGGAGTCAGAAATTTGCTTTCCGAAACGGGGCATAGTCGTAGTCAAAGTCAAAGTCAAACCCAAAAAAGTTTCTTACCCCATTTTTGATAGTTATAGGGCCAGTTTCCAAGCTCGGGATTTAGCTAGGCTCTAGACCTTTGAACAGCTGGAGTCAGAAAATTGGCTTTCCGAAACGGGGCATAGTCGTAGTCATAGTTAAAGTCACGTTTAAATTAAATTTCAAAAAACTAGAAAATTAAACACAAAATAAAATAAAGAGGAAATAGTGTTAAGTTCCAGATATTTTGAATTATTTAGTAATGTTTCATTCCGTCAAGGAAAAGGGTTTCCAATATTTTAGAAATGAGAAAATAAAGATTTAATTTACAGCAACTACTACAGCGACTACGCTCCGTTTTGGAAAGCCAATTTTCTGACTCCAGCTGTTCAAAGTCTAGAACTTAGCTAAATCCCGAGCTCGGAAACCGGCCCATAATGTTCAAAAATAAGGCTCTGTTTTGGCTTCATTTATAATCCAATTTTGAAAATATATAAGCAAAAATTTAAAATTTTTGTTTGATTGGAAATTGAATAAAATAAAAAATAGATTATTTTACTTAATACTCTCTAAAAATAGTAAATATTTTGAGAAATTTAAATCTAGAACAGGATTTCTCACTGAAATAATAGATGACTTTGGACTTTAATCTAATACAGTACGGTATTCAGTTGAATAGAAGTTGAATATTAATTTATTAGATAGCTAGAAATAAGCTATAAAATAAAAAATGATTGACCCTGTGAACAACCCTGTTAACATAATCTACTAATTTAAATTCATTTTTGTTTACAAAGCATAAGTACAGGAAAACTTTATACATCCTGGCAATTATAAAAATTCAGCGGTTCTCATCAGTAATAAAATTTGACAAAATAAAAATCATAAAACTATAGTACTTTCACCATGATATAGTTAATAAGTTGAATGTTACTGAAGATTGGATTTTGTCTTGTTAAAAATTGTGATTGTCGAAAAGCCTCTACTTCCTTTTCATTGTAATTAACTCATAATCTTCCTTCAACATATAATTTTCTCCATTTAATGTATACCTGTTATGCAATCAACAATTGATAAGATACTATAAGTGACGTCTAGATCCTGGTAACAGCCCCAATAGACCTTGGTTTTCTTGTTCACACAATTTTATAGGTATGATGATTTTTAATCGTTGGACTTGTTTAGTTTATCATATTACCATTTAACCTTTGTTGTAAGTAATTTAATCTATAATTATAATCATTCCGCGTTGTGCAGAGCCAATAGAAGTTATCGAAATCGAATTTTAATTTATTGTTGAATAAATTGGCTAATTTCCTGTCATGTAGTTTAAAGAATTGACAGAATTAGATGTTTATCACGGTATTATTCTAAAAACACGTGTATATAATATTTTTAGTGCACTTCGGATGTTGAATCAGGAAAGAAATATTCGACTTTTGAAATTAAACTGGAGACATAGTTTCACAAAAAATTAATCTGGGTCTTTTCTATAATAATATTAAGATATTCGATAATATCTGTAATATTCCTATAAAAAATAAATAAATATCTTTATTTGCAATCGGGGCCACACCCCATACAAAGTCACAATCATCATGATACAAACAGACAAAATACACAAACAATATGGAAACATTGATTATACTTACAAAAAGGATAACACAATTCATTCAATTGAGTAAAACGTCATGATTAAATTATTGCTGCGATTGTTAAAAAGACTCACTGCCGGCTCAACCTGTTACGCTTAGTATCTCTGATCTTATTTTGAGCGCCTCTACTGTAAAATTGTACACGGAATTTATTTTTCCTACACTCCTGATGTGGCAATACATGGGACATACTAATAAAAAATGTTCTACGGTCTCATCAGTTCGAAAGTTGCAGATTGGACAGTGCTCTTTGCAATTTATCCAAATACCCTTCCCTTCAACATACATGTAAATACTCAGGTCGTTAGCCAATCTTAGTTGGGATAAACAACGAAAAGGCTAATCTAAATCTGAACTGCTCACCTAAAATGAAATTTGGATTCAACTGCGTGTATCTGGGAGAGAATTGGGAATCGATGGCTCTACCTACATCTAAGTTGTACAGATTACCACAATATGCTTCTATAAGCTCCTCATAGCGTTGTTTCAAAGCATTCACATCAATACTGTAATATTCGTTCACAAATTTTCTGCTAATATTCCTATATCTTGATAATTGAGATATTAATTTAGTCATTAAAACCTTATAATAATTGATTTTAGACATCGATTTTAGACATTTGGGTTGGTTGTTGTTAAACATTGAAGCGGGTTGTATCCCTTTCAAATATTTTCAAATGATACTTGGAAATAAGATTACATTCTTTATAAGATGTGTATTCTTAAAAATGAAGTTAGTTCTAAACAGCTACAAGTCATTTCAATTCAAAATGCAGAAGATTCTCACTAAAACTTTGTTTTTTGTTGGAAATTTGTAACTTGAAGATATAGTATAGGGTATACAAATACAAACAATAAAGAATGAAAAAAGACTAAGAAATTGTCAAAAAACCACTGATTTATTGATAATTAGAAAGACCGGTTTCAGTTATTAAACCATTGTCAATCTCTGATAAACTAAAATTAAATACAAGAGCAGCAGAATTTATACTAGTAGGCGAGTACTGCTATTGGTCGAGGGCATGAACGCCTGCCATTGGCCTAGCTAGACAGTCTCCTCCCCCTCAACGGTGTGACAAAATGGCGGCTTAAGCAACAGAATCGCCATGATAATAAAATTTACTTTGAGTACAAAATAAGAACCAAGAAAACAAATGTGAAAGATAATAAAACAAATATGTGAATGGAAAAACTATTGACTAATGCATGCTTACAATTTTATGATAAAACTAAATTCGTAGTGTTGTACTGGTTGAAATGAATCTGGTCATTTAAACTATACTGGGAATTTTCCTTAATTACTCTTGTTATTTCTAAAGCCTCTAGAATATTCAAAGATCTGCCTTTGTTATTAACATGCAGAAACTCAACATTCTCCTTAACTGTGAACTTGTGATTATTTGTTATCAAATGTTCTGCAAAGTTAGATTCCCCATTTTGTTTATTCCAATCTCTGATGTGTTGTTTAATTCTACTTTTGAAACTTCTACCAGTCTGACCCACGTAACAAGCATTACAATCATCAAATTTAAGTTTGTACACCCCGCTTTTATCCCAAATATCAATTTTGTCTTTACTCCAGCTAAATAGACTATTTAAAGTCGGTTTGGTCTTGAAAGCAACATGAAATCCATTCCTCCTCAATTCCCTACCTATTTTATCAGATACAAGGCCTAAATATGGGATTGCTATCAAAGTCTTCTCCTCACAGTTTGAGCCTACAAAGCTAGAATTGATTGAAAATTTTCTATTAATTTTACTCAATAATCTGTCCACCATACTTTCTTCATACCCATTTGTGACAACTATCTGTTTAATTTTAGTGATCTCAATATCAAAATCATGATGGATCATAGGTATTGTTAGTGCTCTATAGACCATACTATTGAAAGCAGCAAGTTTGTGAGAAATAGGATGACAAGAATGAAGAGGAATGATAACATCAGTATGGGTTGGTTTTCTGAAAATAGAAAACTTGTGAAAACCAGTGCTGTGATCTATTCTTAAATCTAGAAAATTCAATACACAATCCTGTTCTACCTCTACAGTGAATTTTATACTCTGATGTAATACATTCAGATAGGAAAGAAAATTGTCTAGTTGTCTGTTACTTCCTTTCCATAAGCAAATAATATCATCAACATATCGAAACCAGTAAACAATTTTATCTTTGAAATGACTATTTTCAATGATTCCACTTTCTAACTTATCCATAAATAATTCAGCTAGGAGTGGTGAGAGGGGTGACCCCATTGCCAACCCCTCTCTTTGTTCAAAAAATTTATTGTTAAATTTGAAATAATTATGCTGAGTGCATAACTTCATCAATCCTATCAGTTCTTCTCTGAGTGTATGATCATTTATAGAGGCTTCCATTATTTCCTCAGCTCTTTCAAGACTTTCTCCCACCGGAATGTTAGTGAATAAATTAGTAACATCAAATGACACAAGTTTATAGGATGATAGAACAGGAATATGTTTTATATTGTTGACCAACTCCAATGAATTTTTAATACTAAACTTTGATTGAAAACCTGTTAATGACCGAAAGGTGCTATTCAGTTTGTGAGCTAATTTAGAGCAGGGGAATTAACAAAAGATATCTAAGTAACCTTAGTTACCTTAGGTAACCTAAGTTACCTTATCTAAGTAAGGTAAACCATTTCATTGCAGATAACAATTTTATTGAGATTAACTCCAATCCCACCACCAAAATCAATAGCTTGATTAGAAATAAGTTGACCACCACCACCAAATTATTTAACAAGAAAGAAACTAAGTATCTAACAGTTATGAATCCATATCCACCTAGACTTTTCGGTCAACCTAAATTACACAAAACTAATGTTCCTATAAGACCAGTGGTATCTTTTGTTAATTCCCCCTGCTTTCCTTTATATATTTTTTCAAATAGAAATTTTGAACAGTAATATTCAATCTTTTAACTTAATTGAGGATTAAAATCGATTTCTTGTATTTCTTTTTCACGTTTGCATCAAAATCATTTATAAGTTTGTAATCTCTATTCTACTAAAATTAATGTACCAAATTTTGTATTTAATGATATAATTTCGATGTGCCTTTGAATAATGTGTGTGGTGTTGTTTTGGTGGCAGGCGAGCAGTGTACGGTCGGAATGAGATAATAGTTCCTTTGAAGGGTGTGATGACCCTGCTCTTCCTCGAGGTGCTCGACCCATTCTATGTCTTCCAGATTTTCTCCTTTATACTTTGGTTCATTGACGACTACATTCAATACGCTACTGCTATTTTCTTTCTCACCACTTCCAGTATTGTTATGAACACTATTCAAAATAGACGGGTAAGTGCAGTCATCAAATTCAAATTCGAAACAAATACCTAACTAATAAGTAGACTAGAATTAAGCAACTAGAATCTTGAATCAAAAAGCCATAACAATATTTTCCCAATAAAGTTTTAGTGTAAAATTTCACTTAGTTTGCTAAGCTTCCGTTGTCTACATTGTAACCTAATCCAATCTAATTCTAGTTTGGCCGACATGAGTGTGCAGAAGCTGGTAAATGAAATGAATGTTGTATATAATCACAGAATAGGTACAGAATGGAAACTGTCAATCAAACGCCTATCCAACCAATGCTTTTTACATGGCGCAAATATTAGACACGTCATGTGACCTTAGGAAGTTTCAATCCTGGTCTTTTGATTGCCTCGTGGCAGTGAACAAGATCAAAATTGATCCGAACCTACCATCAATACTATTACAATGCGGCGCTTCCCAACAAGATAGCGGGTATTTGCGCCAGGGTACTAGCCAAGTTTCCATACTGTATGTATACTGTGATATAATCTTTTATGCACGATAATTTCAATAAAAATTAATTCAAGTGTTGTGTTCCATTACTGTTTAATGTTCTTGAGAAGTATAAAAATATTATTGATATTTAATATACTTTTGATATACGAAATGCGTTCAATAAGTAAGGAGACAAATTACTACGCTTAAAAACGGCGAAATTGATTCACAAGAATCTTTCAGGACATCAAGTTAGCAACCTTACGATGACATCTGAGCAAAACTTGAATTATATCAGATTCGATTTCTTTATTGAAGGGTCAAAATTATAAAAAAATAATTAGAATGGTTGCGTTCAAAGCCACTGATCGGTGAGTGAACGTGGCTCTGAACAAATCACTGTTTGGTCGTTGAACGATGCATAGACTCACATGCAGCGCTAGTATACTTGGAATTGAAATCGGCCATTGAGGGGACAACCTAAAAGATTATTGCATACTAATGATCTTGAAGATTTTTTTAATGTATAATATTACAAAAATATATATTATATAATATCTCGCGCTAAAATACCTCAATGGTAAGCCTTTAATTTTAAGTAAGAGTTAGCATTTGGAAGACATAGGCATTGTGGGTTTATACCTCTTCAAGGTCTTTGGACTGATGAGAAAAAAATACGTCATATCCGGTTCGTTCACTGATCAGCTCATCATACTTTTCTACCGATTGAAAAGAACGTAAACAGACATGGCTGAATACGAGGTTGTTTGCAATTATAATGAACTCCATTATAATGTATTTGGGAGCACAGAAATGCATAATTACATAAATTTAATAATTTTAAAAATATCATCCAAAGCATTATAAACAACCCCATCACTTAATGGTTTTCCATTTCAATTAATTATAAAATGAGGTAGGTTAGGTTCTAGTTCTTGTTTACAAATAAGCATCTGTCGGTCATGACTCATGAGCAGCCGATCAGCCACAGAATACATTCAGAATGGAAGGTATCAATCCAACCAAGATTTAAGTGCACCAAGACCACGACACGTGACTGCATCATCTTGTTAGAAATTTAAATTACCGCTATATATTAGAATGCTACACTTTCTTTCAAGATGGCGGATTTTGGCGTCAGGATAGTAGCCGACTTTCCATTCTGTGGTTCATCTGTGATCACTAATCTGTGATCAGGTTTTTTACTGAACGTGAAAAAACACGATGGAATTGATCAGTGTCTTTGAACGCAACCATTGTTTAATAGTTAAACCAGGACCTCCTATATACTACCAGGTTAAACCAATTTTGGAGAAAGCTACCCAAAGCAGATTAAAATATATGCTGGCCTATGAATGCTCCCAAATGAATTCTATCAGCAGAAGGTTTAAATAATTAATGCAATCATAGCTTGCTTTAATCCTGGACAAAATTTGCTACAAAGAAGCTACGCTTACGTTGTCTAAAGACAGATAGATAGTAACCTAAAACTTCGTGAGTGGCTTCCTTACATTCAAACAAACAAAGAAGTTCTAGTAGAAATGGGTCTTGAAATACTTTGTTATCGTAATTTTGTTGGTGGAAGATTAAATCCTTTGTCATGCACGATAATTTCATCAACTTCAGGTTAGAGTTAGATGATTGATGAGAACTTGAGATAGATTAATTGATTTTTGGGATGTGTTTGTTTAGAACCAGCGCAAGATCCGCAGCACAGTGCACTCGACAGACGTGATTGAGGTGGTGCGTGCGGGTGGCGAGAAGAACGACCAGATCCCGACCGAGATGCTGGTGCCAGGTGACCTGCTGTTGATCCCCGCTAACGGATGCGTTATGCAGTGTGACGCGGTCCTACTCACCGGCACCTGTGTCGTCATCGAGAATGCGCTCACTGGTCAGTTTACAACCCAACAACAAACAATTGACCGAAACATCTATCACAGATATGCCATTTTATTTATCTCTTTCCTGTATAGGGCTACTTGTAATATAAATATAAAGAATATAATTAAAAATCTCAGTACCCTTTTTTTTAAAAAAATATTTTATCACGACATGTTTCGGTCAATTATGCCATTTTCAAGTGATATGAATTAAATAAATAAACACTAATGGAAGACTCTTATTTTGATCATATGTTAGTGTATTCATATGTTTTTATGAACTAGGACTGTAAATTTTGGGTTTAAATTCGCATGATTCTATCAAAAATGGGGTTATTGGTGTCTAATTGGATCAAGTTTATTATTTTATCTCTGTTTAATTTTGCTGCTTTATAAATATGAAATTCTTCTTTGGCATTCAGTTTTTGACTTTTATTACCATAATTAAGTATTTTCATATTGGAATTTATATCTGTAAAATTATGGCCTGAATCTATCAAGTGTTCAGCAAATGCCGACTTTTGTGTATAATTTTTAGATTTTAGTGCTTGGATATGTTCTCGAAACCTGATAAGGAAATTTCTACCCGTTTGCCCGATATAGAATTTGTCGCAATCACTACATTTAAGTTCATAGATTCCAGATTTTTTAAACTTATCTTGCTGTACATTTAAATTTGATTTCTTTTTTATCAGTTTGAATGCATTATTTGTTGTCCTATAACCTAGAATGAATTTATTTTTTGTAAAGGTTTTTCTTATAGCTTTATTAAATTTTATGTTATATGGAACACAAATATATTCTTTATTTCCTACATTTCCTTGATTATTTTGAGTTCTATTGAGCCGATTCTCTGCATTAATTAATTATATTTCTGAACTGTCAAAAACATACTTGGCATCGTTGTGGACCTAGAAAAGGATAGTACCACCGGCTTTGTGGGATGATAAACAAAAAGGAAAATTAATACAGAATAGAACTCAAAATATTATTTAATTTATTATTCAAATTTTATTTATTTGTGGCGGCCTCAGAGTTTTAAAATCATCAATTATCTTGTAAAATTACCTGAGAAATCGTATAAAACCAATTAGAAATATGTAACTTCAATGGTTGTTGATATAGTTGGGGAAATATGCCAAAAATTTAATTTCCCATTCAAAAGGGACATAAATAGCATACTTATTGTTTATGTGTGATTGGATGCCATTTTTATACATATTTATAATATATAGCTGGTAGTGCAAAAATCATGTGAATGTGTCATTTTTTGTTATTATTATTTTTTATTGGTTATTTACTGTTATCAAAATGAATATATATATATTATTGTAGATACTCCCATATGCGGTCAAGCTTTGTAGCTTTGCATATGTGTAATTTTATCAGAAGGATTCATTAATATTAATTTTCAATTGTTATTATTTTGTGTATTGTATCATTACAATAATTATTGTATCATGAATTTTTCTGATAAATAAAATCATTTTTTCATTATATTTTATTAATGGTATTTTAAATCAGAAGAAATTGTAGGAAAATGTACATTTTTGTCTAAAATTCATAATTTTGCTAGTTCTCAGTTGATCTTGAATCAGCTTGGTAGTAGGGTCTCAATTTGTCAAGTTCCCGTTGCTTCCAGAAAGTCCAGTGAATACAGTAGCATATATTCGAATGATGCATTCCGAATAATACCAACATATTGTCATTTAAAAGCAAAAACCTAACCTCTCAATCAACTACCCTTTTAACTTTGAAACATTAATAAACATAACCGTTCATGTTTTGTTACTATTGGCTAGTAACCAATATATTAACCATATTATACGACATAACCATATTATATACAATTGTAACCAATATATTAACTATATTATATACAATTGTAACCAATATATTAACCATATTATATACAATATAATAACCGATATTAACTATGGTTATATACGAGACTATACTGTACTATTGGCCTGTAACGTAAATTTGACTCCGTGAGCTTCGACGAACTGAACGGCTCAACTTCCTACTAGTTTCTCAATAAATGGTCAAAATAGGCTTGTGATGAACTGATATCGTGAGGAATCAAGACGCTTCCACAATATTTCTTGAACATTATTCATAGTGAAGCGGGTCATTCACTATCCGACAATTTGGTACAACTACGTTGGGCCACCACGTTGGATCTTTCACCACCCTGGTTAGTCCACCATCCCCACTCACGTTCCAAATCGAACCTGACTAGGTGGCTAACCTTGAAGTCGGACAAGTCAGGGAAACAATTCACCAGATTTGTTAGACTCGTCTGGCAGCATTCGTCCCACAACAGCACACAACAATTCACGGTCCGACGTCGAGTTATGGGACCTCAAGTAGGACAAAATATCGGATAGTGAATGTAATGCTTGATGCATTATTGTGGTGTTTCAGGCGAAAGTGTGCCGGTAATCAAGACCCCGTTGCCGAACTCTAGCACGGTCTACTTTGACGAGAAGGAGCACAGCCTGCACACGCTGTTCTGCGGCACCAAGGTGCTGCAGACGCGTTACTATGGCAACGAGCTGGTGTACGCCGTCGTCATCCGCACCGGCTTCGGCACGTTCAAGGGCCGGACGGTGCGGGCCATCCTCTACCCGCCGCCCGCCGACTACCGCTTCGAGCAGGACAGCTACAAGTTTGTCGCGCTGCTCGCCGCCATTGCTAGTCTCGGATTCGTATACACGGTCGTCACCAAGGTAACTAACTATAAAGACAATATCTGTTCGAATGGGAATGTTGAGTGGGTGTCGGATTTATCTACACCGTCGTCACCAAGGTAACAAACTATTGTCACAATAATTGGATGAATGGGAAAGTGACAATCGGATGATAAGGAATGCTATTGATACAAATCATAAAGTGAAATATCGTAGACTAATTGCTTTTTTGAACTCGTAGTTATTACTTTAAAATTATATTTAAATTCATTTCATCATTTCACTCACAAACATTACATAAACAGATGGAAAATACTCAGAAATTGCATTTATTCGCTAATGAATTAATAATTATTACATAACATTTGTAATTTTAACCAACACTAAAGTAAATCGAACATTACGTGTAATATTAAACAAAAATTCCAAAGGTTAAGGCATAAGTTTTTATAACAATAATAGATTTTACACATACACTATGTAATTTAAATATATTAAATAGTTATTTGTATATCTAGAGTGAAAAGTACGACTTTTTCTCCCTGTGGGAAAAAGTTTGAAGCCCGAGGCGAAGCCGAGGGCAGCAATTTTCCTGAGGGAGAAAAAGTATTTTTCGCTCTCAGTGTACACAACATTTTTCCTCCATCTACATTTTTTTATAGAAACTGCAAATAAAATCATTCTAATAACTTACGTATTGGTGACAATGATTCCTAACAACATAACCTAAATCTAAAACCTAAAAACCGGTCGTCTGATTGGCACTGCCGATTGCGCTATCTATCGGCAAAAGTTGTAACAATTATATCAGCTGAGCAGCTACCAAAAATGGCTGACTCCAGATCACGCGGTTCAGATTTGAATTGCAGATCAAAAATATTTGTTGGCTGGTATTTTGAATAGAATAAAATATTTTTAAAATTGTATAAATTTTTAACGTCTACTAATATTAAGAATATAATAATTATTATACAAACATATATTTCATGAGTTGATCAAATTTCTGGTTGTGGTATTGAATTCAGTTGACTCAATGACAGACACCTCTATTATGCTTTCTCATCTGAGCTTAGACCTTCTAACCTATTACAATGTAAGTTTCAAACTAGAGATGCTCCCCATGTTATTTAAATGGAGTCACTTTTACTCCCTAGGGAGTTTTTCTGTTTTTTACTACCGAGAGCGAAAAAATGACACTTTAGTATTAGGTTTCAGGGAGTAAAGTAAGTACTTTAGACAGTAGGTGGAGGAAAAAATGATTTGGAAGTGTTTTGATTGGTAGGTATGCTCAATGGACATCAACGTTAAAAGAGGAAGACTAAGCAACTTTTTTGAGTTACGTTGTTAATAAAGTACCTAAACAAATGATAATAGTTTCAGATTCACAAAAAAAAATGTTACAAACTTTAATTATGGTTGAAATACTATGAATTTACAGAACAAATATTACTTTTATTCAATTGGGTTACTCGCTTAGCTATTTATTTATTTCATAGAGCAAACAATACGATAGTCGGGAAAGAAAAACAGGCTATTGCCCAAAACTTCTTCTATTTCCTAATTTTGTCACAAACTTGTCCTATTGTCTGTGGTCGCTCAATAAATTGTAACTGAAGTGTGAGCAATCCAATTATATCTAATTTTCTTATCTAAAATTCTACCTTATGAAGATCCTTGGTCTCTTGGTCAGCTCTCAGGTCTTGTATGGTACTCACTCCCGACGTTATGGAAAAAATGAAACTTTTTAAGACGATATAATTAAAACACTACCGTTCCTAATAATATTCCAATCCTGAAAATACAATTATTTAGGTTTAAACAGCCCTAACTGAGACAGCCTGTAATTGATTCTCAGGACAAGACTTTTTCAGGTATGTAGTGAATGTCATTACTTACTTGAAAAAGTCTTGTCTTGAGTCTGCAGATCAAGGTCTTGTTTGGAATCCATAGATAGTTCTGAATCATTATCTTGTAGCCATTATTCCGTAGTAATGTCTCAAATAATCACTTTTTAATGACAAACGTAATAATGGGTACAATATAAAACTTCAAAACTATCTATGGATTCCAAACAAGACCTTGATCTGCAGACCAAAGACCATTCACTATTGTTTGTATGAAGCATGCAGTAAAATCATAACATTGTCTTTACTACTCAGTTCATGAACGTGATAAAAAACGTTCATAACTTACACATTGGAAATTAAATCGCTTTACAATTACGTGGAACAATTAATTGATTCCAACTTCCAACTCAAAAAAATGATATTTATAAAATAATAGATGCTAATGTCGTGTGTGACTACTATAAAACAAAATTTAATGAACGCGAGAAAAGTCAATTTGACCGATATTTTGGCTGATTGCAGGCGATGCGAGGCGTGAAGAACTCGGAGATAGCGCTGGACGCGTTGGACCTGATCACAATAGTGGTGCCGCCGGCGCTGCCCACCGCCATGACAGTTGGTCGCATCTACGCGCAGAAGCGGCTCAAGAAGAAGAACATCTACTGCATCAGTCCGCGCACCATCAACGTCTCCGGATCGGTCAACTGTGTCTGCTTTGATAAGGTATCTCCTTCAATTGCATTGATGATTAGCAATTAAAAACAGGCTTAATCTCTCACAAAGAGTAACAGCGTTTGTAAAATGACTAATGCACCTTCAATGAAATATTCAAATCAAATAAGTCTGTTAATAATAAATAAATCATTGTAGCTGTTATTATCATGCTTATGGCTGTCATTGGCAAAGAGATTCTTCCGGATGTTCTACCTCGCTGTGATACCCAATGCACCTTCTCATAAGTGAAAAGCACTTGATGTAGGTTTTATTAGGCTGAACTTTGAGCACTTTTTTACTTTTCTTTTTCACTTCCTGGTGAGGATTTTTCAGTACAAGACCAAAATTATTAATTTTTAAACATAAAATCGCAAAAATAAATTAATTTCTATGACAACTTACAGCTGAAGTCTTATTAAAATTTATTTTTTTAGTAAAATCTTTGAATCAAGATCCATTACTTGACAACGCGGATGACTAATTGAGTATTTCTTGTTTACATCTGTAATAACGCTTCATAAACTGTAAATCAAACATTCCTTTTCCAACTCTGCACCGTTGCCAAATTGTCTGTAAACTATGTAGAAATGTGATGAAATATAAAAGGTACATAGATAGGTTAAGTGATGAATTACCAACATATTTCGTCTCATTTTTGAAAATTTCTTATTAAATCATGAAAAATCTATTTTCTTCGCCAATAAAGTATACTTGAAATAGAATTGATCATTATTAAGAAGAATCAACAATTGATATCAGATCAGACCTACCTATCTAACTATCTATCGATCTAACTACTGTATCTATTTTATCTATCTATTAGATCAGATTCATCTGGATAACTTGAACCACTCATATCTACTGTAGCAGACAATGGAAATTACAACAATGCCTCTTATAATTTGCGTTGTGAATCTGAGTACACTTTGGTATTCTGATTTGACTTTGTGATGCAGACGGGCACCCTGACAGAGGACGGCCTTGACATGTGGGGAGTGGTGCCGGTGGAGCAGAGTGCATTCCTGCCGGCTGTCAAGCAGCTCCCCCCCACCACCAGCCACCTGTTGGCCGCCATGGCCACCTGCCACTCGCTCCTGCTCATCGATGGTGCCTACTCCGGCGATCCCATCGATCTCAAGGTCAATATGTCAAAAAATTGCCAACAAATTCATACATTACGAATTTTAAATGAACTAGTACAAGTTTAAAAAGAAACAGAATATCTTAAACTACAACAATACCATGAAAGAAAATTTGAACAATCAATTTTTTAGGCACCACTAGCAAAAGAATAAATCTTGCCCGCTAGTGGGAATAGTTAGCCATATTTTTCTTATCTTGTTATGATTTTTAGTGTCGTAAGGCTCATATGCACCATCTCGGTTTAAAATTAGAAATGTCAACTGCTCGTTTAAACCCGGAATGAAACACATTACAATTAATGTGATCATATACAAAAATAATCGAGGTTTAGCGTTTAAAGAAGATGGTGCTTATGGCCCCAAGTCAGTAACTTATACCATAGAGAAACGATAGCATAAGTAGATATCCCATGGTATAGGGCGTTTATGTCGCAACTTTTACTATAATCCCAAGCCGATAGTTCACGTAGTTCTTTCCCATGCAGCTGTGTGACGCTGGTAGTCTCTCAAATTGTGCCGTTCATAAACTATCACCCAAAAAAGAAGTAAAAATTGACAATAATCGACAGTAATCGGCTTGTGATAACAGTAAAACTTGCGACATAAATTCCCTATACCATGGGATATCTACTTACGCTATTTTTTCTCTATGCTTATACATTGTAAATAAGAAGGTAAGTCACCTCCCTATGGTTCAGTGTATAAGTTGGTATACATTGAAGTCTGTAAACATTGAGAGATCGGGAGGGTCTCAGTTCCTCTCGATATCAGTCAATCACGTGTCTATTTTGACCATTTTGAAAGAAACTGAAATAAGTGGGAAGTTGAGCCGTTCAAGTCGTCGAATCTCACGGCTTCACGACTTAACCAAAGGATTTTTAGTAAATATGTGGTTTTACAATATCTAGTATTTTTATCCGATACTAGCAGGTATTTTATACGTTTTGAAAAAACAGAACCAACTTTTATTGGTAAACTGATCCAACTTGTAGGTATGATTTAGTTTGTTATACATTTTTCAATTACAAAAATTTTTGTAATTATTTTGTGTAAATATTTCCTTTATGAGTACCGTATTCAATAACATTATTTTCTCTTATCTGTGTCTGCAGATGTTTGAAAGCACAGGCTGGACGTTCGAAGATCCTGAAGTGAACGATACCAATAAATTCGATTTGATCTTTCCAACCATTGCCAGGCCTCCAAAATCAGCAAACACAGAAAAAAAGGTTAGTCTACATTTTCCCTGGTTCATGAACGATACTTGTGTTGAACTAGACCTATACTACCTATATTTATTTTTTCATTTCATTTATGGATTCATACAATAAGTACATCATCAAAATGATAGTGAGAAAAAAATGAGGTAACCTTGTGCTATTCCTCTCCCAAATTTAGATAGGGTTACACATAGTCCGAAATAGGTTAAGTCTTGTAAACGTTTTCCACCTAAAGCTGTCGGTATATTCATATCATATATCATGCTTCGGTAAATCAATATTTAGAGGGCACAATCAGTAAAAGATTCTCCATGAGCAATTCTTAATAGCTCTAGAGATACTGTTGGCCTATTCATTAGTTGAAGCCTATAACAAGTACATAACACAACCACAGATTACTGCTCTCCTGAATAAATTTATCGAACTGAGTAAAATATAAAGGTGTAACTTTATTTTAAAAGTGAATACTCATTTACTCAGAGTGCATGGATCCAAAAATTGCTGAGTTAGAAATTCAACTTCCAATCGCTGAAGTGAAATTTTCATCTCTCATCTACTAAACTTTGAAAGTGCCAATTTATTTTCTCTCCAATTACTCTCCATTACCTATATGAAGTTCCTCTTCTGTATAGAGTGTTCATTTTCATTTAAATTAAAAGTACGTGATTGAAATTCATTCTATGTTTTTCGTTTTCAGACGGACGTTGAAATAGCCATTCTACAGCGCTTCGCATTCTCTTCGATTCTGCAGAGAATGAGTATCATTTGCAGGGCATTGGATGCCCACGAGTTCACCGTTTATTGTAAAGGATCGCCTGAAATGATTCAGTCACTATGCAATCCAGACACTGGTAATTAAGTTTTTCAATTGTTAGTCTTTATAATTGTCCATCCATGTCTAATTGATTTATGTTGTGCCTCAACTTCAAGGAAGCAGGTCAGCCACATAACTTTGAAATGCCGCAAAAACTTGAACATGAAACGTGCCGTTCATTTGAGAAATTGAAATAGCAAGTAATTTTGAGCCGTGATATTTTTGTTGCATCCTTCAAGAATCAAGAATTTTACTGGCTATAAAACAACATTACAAAATGTAAGCAATAGGTTTTGTCAATAATAGGTAAAATATCACAAGGTAGGCTCTATCAAACGATCAAATTTACACATACACATTGAAATATTCCAGGTTCTCAATAACAGAATAGAAAGCTTCAGACTTGAGCCATTTATCAATAGCAATTCAAAACGTTTTCAATGGTAACTGCTTAACATTATCTGGTAGTAAATTAAACATGCGAATTTAAAGATACTTATGACTTTTCAAAGTTTTAGTCAATCTAACTGTAGGTTAGTTATATCATCCTTATGTCTAGTGTAATGTGAATGTACAGAAATATTTTTTATTAAAAATAGACAGATTTTTCTTAACGGAGATTAAATTATAATATATATACCTTCTGGTTCTATTGGTGTATTCTTTCTTCTTGTTATGTGTCCTTGTACTCACTCTCATTTCATTAAAATTTTATGCCATTTCATGTAACAAGTTTTTATAACATTTAATGTAATATTGTTTCTTATAGTTCCGGTCGATTTTAGTAAGCAACTAGAGGAGTTCACACAGGAAGGGTATCGCGTGCTAGGATTGGCCTATCGCAACCTGGCGGTGACCTATCACAAGGCGTGTCGGCTGGAGCGCGAGGAGATCGAAACCGACCTCTGCTTCCTCGGCCTGGTCGTCATGGAGAATCGACTCAAGCCCGAGACAACCGGAGTCATCAAAGTGCTCAAGGACGCCAATATCAGAACGGTCATGGTTACAGGTCAGCTACTCATTCATTCATTCATTCAGTTATACGAAGGTTGTTCGAAAATGCAAAGCTCCATTTGTGATCAGTGAGTTCAAATCTTACTTGGGAGCCACTTTAGTTAATTTAATGCTCAGTAAAGTAATTTGTTTCGATTACATCATATCCATAATTATTCATTTGTCATGAATACATACTATATCGAAAATTGTCATACAAAGCAATAAACTTGAAAATATACAAAATTAGGCCTACTAGCATATAGTTGCATAAGTACTGTCATCAAAACACATTCAAGTACATTCAAGACTTACATAGTCCATAACAGAAATTTTTATCCTTCAACCTAAGTAAGCATGATAAGGAAATCAAGAATCAATTATTATTATTAAACGAAAATCCAAATTAAATGCTGTAAATCACCCTGAAGACTTCTGCTACTGCAAATATTGGCAACAGGGTAAACTGCTAGATGGAAATTCGATGAGCGCTACTATTCAAAAAGTATTTGTTATTCCCGGGCTGACAAATAATGTTTGAATAGTAGCGCTCATCAAATTTCCATCTAGCTGTTTACCCTGTTGTCAATATTTGCAGTAGCAGAAGTCTTCGGGGTGAATTACAAAATTTAATTTGGATTTTCTTTAAATAATAATAATTAATTCATTAGCATTTGAATAATTGCAATATCTCAGTAATTTCCAACTGCAAATCAAGAATCTTTCCAACTCCAAGTTGTGTTTCCAACTCCAAACACATGTTTGGATTAAATTTTTGAATTTTCAAAGACCTCCACTGAAACCTATTGTTATGAATGTGCTCGAAGGAAAATTGTATCGATTCAGGTTACTTAGGTTAAACGGAAAAATTCACACTAAACGTTTTCCAATCCAGTAATTTC
The DNA here is from genome assembly GCF_014356525.2 of Nilaparvata lugens. Classification (NCBI taxonomy): domain Eukaryota; kingdom Metazoa; phylum Arthropoda; class Insecta; order Hemiptera; family Delphacidae; genus Nilaparvata; species Nilaparvata lugens. Next base: position 85,065,556 of record NC_052504.1, read on the forward strand.
CTGAATATTTGTGTGATTGGGTTGTTAGTTAGCAGAAGGTCAAATAATTTATTTTCACACCATTCACAGATAATAGATTTTCGTTAATATTGATAAAGAATTATTCTAGATATTCTGATAGATCTGATAGACTACCTTCCTAGCTACCTCCAACAAGGTGCTTAGTGAAATAGACCAATAGAGTTGTTTCCCATGTTATTTAAATAGAGTCAATTTTAGTCCCCAGGTCGTAAAATCCAGTTTCTCTAGGCAAGCTTTAGTATTCTGTTTCAGGGAGCAATTAAGTACTTTGGATATTAGGTGGAAGAAAATTATATATTATTGTGAGGAATATTGAAATGATGCAATGCTTAAGTGATTGGTTTGTTACAGGGGACAATATGTTGACGGCGCTGAGTGTGGCTAGAGACTGCGGCATCGTTTCATTGGGTCAGCGTGTCATTACTGTCAATTCAAAGTTGAAGCCGGGCGATCAAGTTCCTCAAATCTACTACTCTGAAACCAATCATCCAGTGCCCACGTTCAACATGGTAATTATAACTGTTATTCATGATAAATATTTTTCCAATTATTGAATGTTTTGAAAGGGATTCCTTTCTTATTCAAAAAATATACTCTAATTAGATCTTGAGTATGTAGGCGATTTTTCTTATTCTATTACATCGAATAAGAGGAAACGCAGAAGAGACAGGAGCTTGAACACTGGATTGGCGGTAGCTCAGCTTCATTAAATACCTCAGCATTTATATTGAGTACTTCATTCGATCAATTTTTCAAGAAGATCCTATGTAAGCTGTAGACCTGTTTTGACTGATTTGATTGTACTTTATCCAATGCTTTTTCGAGACGATCCTATGTAACTTGTAGACGTGCTGTGTTCCAAAAAGAAAGCATGATTTGACTGATTTTACATTGTTCTTATGGGACATCAATTCAATATGGCCGACTGCTACTCCGCACTCTTAATAATTGATCTTAAATTGAAGAAACTTAAAAAATTGAAAAGCAAACAACCATTTTATGATAAGAAATGTACATTTATGATTTTGGAACATTGGTAGCAGGCCTGCTCAGCAGTCCATCCTACAGTGCAAAGCGATCATTCTATCCATTTATTCATTCATTTACAGTAAGGCCTATAATATTATATAATTAGTAGAATCCAACAATAATATGTAAAAGGCACATGAATATTTATGCTCTACCAACTAAAACATTCTGTAAATTTGATCATTTAAAGATTCTATAAAATATATCATGAGAATTTATTGTATAATTCATTTTATATTATTTTTCCAGGCACAAGGAAACTCTAGTCAAATGACGGCAACCAACAGTATTTTCAGTCTTGACACCTCTGAGTCGCTCACAGCCATCACTCCGGTCACAGCCAATGGAACAGCTAGAAACAGTATTATGACCGATGTCGAAATGCCTGTTGACAACAAAGTTATGTAAGTTTCAGAAACATTTCCAATGAAATATACTTAAACCACATATTTATACTAGTTGATGTATTCATAGAGCTCTACTGAGTGTAGCACCTTGAAAATGTGAAATCAGCAAACACAGGAAATAAGGTTAGTCGACATTTTTCCTGGTTAATGAACGATACTTGTGTTGAACTATACTTCCTATTTTTTGAAGGAATATCATCATATAAAACGGTTTCCACATAAAGCTGTAGATATAGTAATATATCATGCTTGGGTAAAGTAGTATCCATGAGGGCATTATCAGGAAAACTTTCTTCATGAACAATTCTTAATAGCTCAACAGCTTAACATTTCCAATGAAATATACTCAAACTACACCTTTATTCTAGTTGATGTATTTTATAGTGCTCTACTGAGTGTAGCACCTTGACAATGTGTAAAGATCATCTTTAAAGGTATTGTATTAATAGGAGGTAAAACTTCAAAATTATGGAGTTTTGGAAGGGTTGAAGTCTTGTAGACTTTAATATTACAAAAACACATAACTATTTAAAGGCCCGGTTGCACAACAGCCGGTTAAATTCAAAGCGTGATTAATTTCACGAGAACCAGAGAAAGCGTTTTTAAAAAGACGGCTTCTCTGATTGGTTGTCGTGGAATTACTCCCGATTGAAATTTAACCGGCTGTTGTGCAACTGGTACAAAAGAGTTTCAAAGTAGGATTTTAGCAATTCGAAGATTTGAAAATACGGTAACCTGCAAATATACAATGTAGTTGTCTGAATAATAATTGTTTATGTATATTTCATTATTTCAGTTGTTCCAATGACTACGGATCACCTTCGAACTTTGTGTTCTCGCTGACTGGCTCGGTGTGGTCGCTGATACGTGACAAATACCCGGAACTGATGCCGAAAATCGTAACTCGTGGAGCGGTTTTCTCTCGAATGACGCCCGATCAGAAACAGGAACTGGTAGAAGAACTGAAATCGCTTGGCTATTATGTTGGTAAGTGTTATATCAGTTACTGTGGATGAAATATATGTTCGTGAAAACTCGCAAATAATGTTGTGAGTAGGATAATGAATTGCTGAAAAATGGAAATTTTCCTATGTAAATTCTTCAACAGAGGATTGAAACAAATGAGAAGAAATTCGCCTTGACATACCGTCGTCACGATACACACTAGACAACTCGTTGTGAATTTCAATGGGACTTTTAATCTTTCCCGTTGAAAAACTGATCAGACTACGAACTTTTCATTTGGTAGAAGTGAGTGGTGGCTCCATATTGGATTGCCCCACGAATGCATTAAGGCAGCAGCCACATGACATTTTTACAGCAATGTCATTAAACATGGAAGAAAGTTCCCTGAAAATTTCACCCTTTCCCTGTCATGTACAAAGTTATGAAAAATAGTGTAACTTAATTTTGGGACGATCCTAACATCAATCTGTTTTTAAAATTAACATATTTTCATAGGAGTGTGACCGGGACGAAAGATATTGCAACATCACTCTTCTCCATTACCTAATTCTTATGTTTTAGGCTTCAGCATTTGAAAATATTAAAGGTTCAGTCAAACTTCAATCTGATTTACAGCCACTCTGTAATGGTTTCGTTGGACAGTTGACTGGCATCGAAACTAATGATGATAATCAATGTTGATTAATTGCTTGCAGCAATGTGTGGCGACGGGGCAAACGACTGTGGCGCCCTGAAGGCAGCTCACACAGGCGTCTCTCTGTCCGACGCCGAGTCGTCCATTGCGGCGCCGTTCCGCTCACGCGACGTCAACATACAGTGCGTCGTGCAAGTTGTACGCGAAGGTAGGCTATAATTTTCACTCATAATGCTTGTACTGTAGTGGGCAAAACATTCATTCAATCACAAGCAATACAGTAATAGCATGAAAAAAATGGCGCCAGCTCGAAACGTCATCTATTCCTAAATCTAGTGCAACATACTGGGACTGAAGAGAAATATAATTAAAAAGATATAAATTAAAATTGAAACAACTTTACTCGGTTCTGGGAGCTGAGAGACAAAGTAAACAAACAGTGAAGAGTGAAGGTAGATAGATAAAATAGATCATTTTACAGCAACGACTTCTGAGTTCTTCGGAAGCAATACATTCAATACAAAATAATACAATTAATGCTGCCTTGCTGCTAAGCTTGGCCAGGTTGGTCTTGCCATCCACTTTGCAATGTGATCATTTGTGGATGCTCGGCTGGCCACTCGCCTTCGCTTGGCTGGCTTTCGCTCGAGAAAAATCGGAGCGATGACAAGCGAAGGCCAATGAAGGGCAGTGTTAAACCACCACTCAGGCGCTCGTCGTCATCTGTACGCATTGGGTGATAGTGTGGATGCGGCATAATACATTGAAAACTGACGCGGATCAATATTGCTAATATTGACATAACCCAAAAAGTCATGTTTATTAATATTTTAATGGTAAAAAGGTTAGGTTTTTGCTTTTAAATGGCAATATGCTTGTTATTCGAAATCTTTTGATAATTCTAATGCTTTCAATCTTATGTTTTATATATAATACTGTATCATTTGAATATATGATACTTTATCAAATGGACTTCCTGAGAACAACGGACACTTGAGGAACTGAGATTTCGACCAACTGATCAATCAATCAAACTATAGTGAGGTCCACATTATAATGACAGTGGATAAAGATAGAAGAATAGCGATGCCAATTCTCTGCATTAATTAATTATATTTCTACACTGTCAAAAACATAATTGGCATCGTTGTGGACCTAGAAAAGGATAGTACCACCGGCTTTGTCGAATGATAGACAAGGATAGCAAAACCAAAGTTGATCAAATACTGTCATTATAACGTGGACCTCACTTTAGGCGGCCTCACCCAGTTGATTCGTGATAAACTGAAATGAATGTGATGAAATGAATGTCAACCTTAAAATTACCCTCATAAGCCTATGTAGGCATCATCCAGCAAAAGAAAGAATGATCGATTGATAAGTGATTATTGTTGATGTAGGTCGGGCAGCGCTAGTGACGTCATTCGCGATATTCAAGTACATGGCCGCCTACAGCCTGGTGCAGTTCATCTCGGTGATGATCCTCTACTCGATCGACAGCAACCTGTCCGACTTCCAGTACCTGTTCATCGACCTGTTCCTGATCACGGCGTTCGCCTACGTCATCAGCCAGGCGGGTGCCTACAAGGGGGCCCTCGTCCCGCATCCGCCGCAGACCTCACTCATCTCCATGGCGCCCATTGTCTCCCTCGTCGGCCAGATGCTCATCGCCTACGCCTTCCAGCTGGCCAGCTTCTATTCAGTTCAGAATTTCGAATGGTAAGTACTCGTTTCATGCCAAATTAGCTACATAATAAAATTTACACTGCTTTCAGAAGTGTTGTGAAACTTCTCCATGATGCCAAGTATGGCGTTGAAACTCGAGTATGGTTTTTAAATTAACTTAATTTTGTGGATTTGACAATATTTTTCTATAATATTATTTTTTCACCTTATCAGCTACATAATATTTATAGCATTATTAAATTTTTCATTAATCTCAATTAGTTGCGTTCAGCCTCCTAAGTGAGCTTGTAACTTTTCTTGCAGCATTTTTTCGTTTTTCTCGAACAAACCTCCCAATTCGAATCAATTTCAATTACTTACTTTCATTTTATCAGCATTGTATAGTGTAGAAATCAATCTATAATATCCTATCATTTGTAACCTATGCTTAGCAACTGATTTTCGGTCCTAAACCAATTTGTGTTGACTTATTCATTCTGAAATCCAACACAATGATTCATACTCATAAAATATAATTTTTATTCTGTTATAATCTCTTCTTCACTTTCCTAATTACGTGATTCAAGAGGTATTTATGCCGAAAAGTATGGAATTCCACATCCTATTTTATATCTTATCATTTTATTTAATATTTTCAACTATGACCATGGTTAATTATCTATTATACTTTTTTTAATTTTAATACTTCCACTGTCATGTTCTTCCTTACCAAAACTAAATTCATAGGGAAACTTAGAACTGTGTCTAAAGGACACAGGTATTGGTTTGCCTAACTAACTTGGGAACACAATAAGCTTTGGTTGACGTGTGGGGTTCTTTGACTCTTTGGATCCTTGCATCCGTCCCTTCAAAAATCATATTCATAGAACTGTGTCAATTCTATTCATTCATTTATTCGTTTAATGACGATACTTAAACATGACAAATATGAGAAGAAACAGGCTGAAACAAATTGCTTCAAAGCTAAGTATTTCCGGTTTCACCAAGCTCGGTCAAAAGATTTGAACATGATTAAACCGTGTAATCTTTGTACACTGGAATTCATGACAAAAACTTTCGCCTTGGAAATCATACAATCAGTGCACTTGTAAAGCGATTTGTGACCATGATCTGTGAAACCCGAGCTCGGTGAGCTCGTGAGCTCGGTGAAACCGGGCATAAACAGTCTACATATTTTATTCATTTTATTTCAATTTATTAAAAACACACAAAACAAGACAAAACAAAATTACAAAGAATTACGAAACAAATAAAACACAATAAAATGTTACAAATATAAAAAATCATGGGCTTTGTGGTTGGGTGTGTTGGAGAAGAGAAAAAAAGAGAGGAAGATACCTAGCCAACTATGGTTTCCCATGTAATAGGCAGGCAAAGAAGAGAAGAGAAGTAATGAGGAAAAAAGGGAAGGGAGAAATGGGGGGAAGGAAGAAACAGAGGAATAGGTACTCAAAATAAAGGTAAGCGAGTCCACTGAAAAATGAAAAAAACCAAAGAAAAAACAATGGTGGAGCAGAAATCTCGAGTCATATATCTAAATGGAAGAAGAAATTACTGTATGTCCAGTTTTTTATATCCAGTTTAATTTTTCCGCTTATCTTATTGTCCATGAGAAAGTGATTTGGAATGAGGTTTATTATTTTAGTACCTATGTAAATTAACTGCCTCCTTATACATTCAATATTAGTGTTATAGGTTACATATTTGTTAGCAGTGGCCCTTAGATTATAATAATTAAGGGCCACTGCTAACAAATATTCTTTCGCCACACTGCACAGAAAGCAGCTGTTTTCCAGTCCCTACGTAGATCTGAAAGACCTTGTTTGCAGACGACGTCAGAAAAGGGTTTCTTTTCCGGGCTAGGCCAGAAAGTTGTCTCTTTCCAGCCGCTCATGGAAGTAGTTAATAAGTCATCCGCTAGATCGGGCGAGTGGCCACTTTCATCATCAGCTGAAGTAGCCATGATTTCAGTTCCAGTTTCGAATCAAACTAATTCGCTTCCAGTTTTTGCAACCAGTTTTATTCAATTATTTATTGTTGATTAGTGCATTCCGAATTTTCAAAAATGCTTGAAGATGACTGTGGTATTCCAAGTGAAATTTTAAAAGAATCTGAAATCCGGACTGCAAATCTTCTACCACTAAAATCAAGAGATAGGTACGATAGCTTAACGAGTATTCTTTATTTGGAATTCTTTATTTATTTTGTCAGCAATACCCGTAGTGTGGCGAAAAATATCGTTCGCACCACGGGCAAAAATGTTTTTCCAGCTCTCAATCTTTTCTAGTCCTCGGCCTACGGCCTCGGACTTGAAAACCGATTTCGAGCTGGAAAAATCTCATTTTCTGCTCTAGGTGCGAAATATACTAAACCTATAACACTAATATTGAATGTATAAGGAGGCAGTTAATTTACATAGGTACTAAAATAATAAACATTATTCCAAATCACTTCTCATGGACAATACGATCAGCGGAATTTATTAATACAAATATCGGGGACCGAGCTTCGCTCTGGAGTACAAGAACAAAAGCATAAAAAAATTACGAAAGAAGAAATTATAATAACATTTGTACAGAAAGGTTCTATCTAATCACAGTAAATTGAGATTAATTCCCAGAGGAATGCAAAAATTTCCCTCACAAAGGCCCGGTTGCACAAAAGCCGGTTAAATTTTAATCCTGATTAACTTCACGTGAACCAAATCACAGAAGACCATTTCAAAAAGATGAATCTACTGGAATTAATCAGGATTCAAAATAATCCGCCTTTTTTGCAACCGGCACTAAGTTCCTGATTGAATGATTACAAAAGTTCAACAGCTGAGTCATCATTTTGACACAGTCACACACACGAACTCCCTCACTCACATCCATCACCAACAGACAACGAAATAATTATTATCAGCTGTTTTTCCAAGGATGAATAATACTTATCCTTTTAATGTCCTTCAACGAGTTTTCTCAGGGATGAGACCTAGTACAATCGAATCTTTATATCATAAACCTACTATGTACTGAATTTCGTGAGAATCGTTAGAGCCGTTTTCGAGATACGGTGAAATACAAACATACAAATATATAAACATAAAAACAGAAGTTGCTCGTTAATAGTATAGGATTACAAATCATATATAGCTATGGGAGAGAGCTTTCAGACCTGGACTAAAACCGATCTTTCAAATTTAATAAATAGTAAATTTTGTATGTATGTTGACAGGTTCCAGCCTTACAACGCGACCGACGCGCCGTCTGTGGAGTGTCACGAGAACTACGCGGTGTTCACCATCTCCAGCCTGCAGTACATCATCCTGGCGGTGGTGTTCGCCAAGGGTCCGCCCTACCGCAAGAGCATCCTCACCAACTGGAGTCTGCTGCTGGTCAGCTTCCTGTCCTGTCTGCTCGTCTTCTATCTAATCCTTGAGCCGCCCGAACTGCTCAGGAGGAAGTTTGACCTGGTCATGCCCGAAGGATACTCGTTCAGGCTCATAGTGCTGGCCCTCGGGGTCTCCAACTTCCTAATCGCCAGCATTCACGAGTTTTTCGTGTGCGACTATCTGCTGTTCCAGAAATTGCGGGAGAGGTGCGTAATTGCCTTGATCTGATATGTTGTTTATAAAATCTTGAAAATTCGACTGAGTCACTGTCGATGTTTTAGAACCGTTCCATAATGAAATAAAAAACACACAGTATATCGTCAAATTCTACAGTTTCATTTAAAATAGAAAGTTAAATTAAAATAAAATCTTGATTCAATGTTCTATTTGAAATAAAAAATTAAATTAAAATAAAATCTTAATCTAATGGCTGTATTTGATAATCAATATTGTTTCTATATTTGTCTATCATTCGACAAAGCAGATAACACTGTACTTTTCTAGCTCCGCATATCGTTTTTCAACAATTTGGAAATACAATAAATTAACAAAATATTTAATTTCAATTATGAAAATTTATCATTTAGGCTAATCAATGAAAAATATATTTTCTTGGCGAGAATCTTGATCGTAATTATTTTTAACAAGAAAGAGCTCTTAGACCCGGTTGCACAACAGCCGGTTAAAATTAACCGTGATTAATTTCACGAGAACCAATCAGAGAAGGCGTTTTTGAAAAGACGGCTTCAGACGGCTTCACTGATTGGTACTCGTGGAATTAATCACGGTTAAAATTTAACCGGCTGTTGTGCAACCGGCACTTGATATTACATCAGATATACCGGAATTACCTATCTCTTATAGAAGGCAGTGGCACGACAGAAAATCGGTAACGCTGTTGTCCTTTCTTTTTCCACTGTCATTATTACGTGAACCTTACTATAGTTTATCAATTTGATAGATTAGTACCCTTTTTTCTTCTCTCAGCCTTGAAAATGGAATGATATCTAAAAATAGTCGTTTGTGGAAATGAAAATGTACTCCTCATCTATCGTGTATTTATCTCTAATTCTCATTGTATTTTGTCCCGAAATACTCATAAATGCTTATAAATGCTTCAATTGTTAATGTTAATGTTAATTGTATTTCTAAATTGTTGAAAATGCTTATAAATGAATTTTAATGCATTTTTGTTGTTTTGTTAGGCGAAAAGAGATGGGCATAATCGGTGACAAGAAGAAGTACTTGGAGATGGAGCGAGAGATGCGCGCTGACGCAGGATGGCCGGTGTTGAGCGGCGCAGGTGACGTCTCGACGCCCGCCAACACAAAGTGTCACACGCCGCGATCCCCCCTCACTGTCATGCGGGTCAACGCCAACGGGTCCGCTTTCACATTCCCCACCGATTGTGAGTCATATATTATATTCAGTCGTATATTACTACATATAAGTACAGTCGTATATTAAATTCATTTCAATCCAATTTTTATTTCCATCACCTAAAATACTGAATAATATGTAGTTTTTATCTGGATTGAAAGTGTTTTATATGAATAAATAATAAATATAATACAATACCATTAAAATATAGAATAATGGATAGGTACAGGAAATATACAGGGTGTCCCACGATAGGTGTAACAGCTGGAGACCATAGATTCCACATGAAATTTGCATAAAAAATGTCTAGTGGTATATATTCTTATATCGTCCTTAGTTTTGGAGATCTATCGATTTCTCGATATTTTTGAAAAACTTCAATAACTAGAAATCTATCAGTCAAAATCAAATTCTAAAGATATCGTTGGAAAGAGAAAGAAATTCCCAATAATATTTATATACTTTGTTTCTTTGTTTGACGTTTTTGAAGCCTCGTGATTCTGTGTCTCATACCCTATCTGCTTGTCAGATTATGGGATGTTATTATGAATTGAATTGAATATTTTTGTCTATAATTTTAATGCTTTTGACTTTTCCCATCATATTTATCACCTTTCCAAGAAAGAAACTACAGTAATAAAGATTGCAAATTCATAATGATATTGATTGAAGTGTGGCCTTGTTTTTCAGCTGTGATGAGGTCATCGGGTGACATGAGTGACGTCACAGCCACATTGCCTCGACAGCACAACGGCTTACCGCCTCCGCCGCATCACCTGCCTCGCTATCTGTCGCAGTCGTCACACATCACTCAGTCCGAGGACAGTCTGAGTCACTACCTCACCCCGCCAGAGAGCTTCCACTCGTCAGCCGTCGATATTCAATGATGCTCTATCTCACTTTATTTGCTCCACTGTTGGATTTATTTATGAAGTAATTCTGTATCCTTCACTGATTTAGACAACAATCTGAGTGCGAGAATAATGACGAAACTATATTAGGCGTTTTCATAGTCGAAAGGGCGGGAAGCTCTCCGATTAGCTTATTTTTTTCAGGCGTTTTCAGAGTCGGCAGGGCAGGAAGTTTTCCGATTGGCTAATTGGGTTGGCACATGAAGGGACGCCTTGAACGCAGGACGTTTTCCGATTTGCTAATTGGGTCGGCACATGAAGGAACGCCTTGAACGCCTAATATGGTCTCCCCTTAACTAGACCTTTTTGTAGTAATAAACAGCGCACAAGCAACAAAATAGCTGTTATTGATAACTGGTTAATTTCAACGAATTATTTTACTTGGACCATCCAGAGAATCAAGCTCATTGTGTCTTTTATTTCTGTGAATGGACTGAGAGTAAAAGGCGCGTTTATCAGGTTGCACTAAACGAGATTAAAGCTGCGTTTACACCGGAGTTTTAATAACACAATTCATTAACAAAAGGCTATTAACTTGGCTGAATCGTCAAAAATTTCACTTAACTAAAGTTGATAACTCGTGTTTTTAACTGAAAATTCCTTGTTATTAAAGAAAATGTTATTAACATATTTTAATGACATAAAATATTATTAACATTATGTTATAAACTCCGGTGTAAACCCAGCTTAACTTTCTTCAATCAGCTGATCATTCCTATTTCCACTGGAATTAATGTATATACAGTACATTAATTAATAGATAAACCTATATACATTTGGACTGTTGTATAAATTAGAATTTGAACCGTTTTGGGCGTGAGCCTGTGGTACTTTTTTGTGAGTTGTGTAATTCTGAATGATTAAATAAAATAAATGTAACTTGTGAGGGGAGGCTAGATGGTGAGTTGGTAGAGTGAGATAGTCTAGTCGCAAGGTACCGTAGTGAAAAAGGGACATTAGGGGAATTAATTCCAAACAAGCTGGATTTTTTGTGCAATGATTTTGTACAGCTTAAATACGAAAAATTGAACTTCTATCCCCAAATATTTTTACAGGATGCCTTAACAACCTTGAATTTTCGGTTCCTTTTCCAGTTTTCTGCGATTTTCACCTAATTGAGTCATCGTACGAAAAACTCTATTTTTAGATAATATAATTGATGAAATCATTTCACTCATTGATGAAATAATTCGGAGATATCTATCTTTATAGAGTGCTGAATTGCAATTTAAAAAAAAACGAGTAAAGTTTTCGAAAACAGAAATTTGCGTACCGACTTTCGCTCTGCTCCGCAATCGAACGTCACTCGAGCAGATCGATTGATGATCGACCTGGGAGCAAGAGTGACCGGGGAAAGCGAGAAGAGCTAACATATCTCGTAACGTTCATGATCGGTGCTAGTGCGGAGCGATGGCGGAACGAGGGTGGAGCGGGTTCGAGGCGCGTATATCTGTACGCACCTTTAGACATAATTTAGGGTACAAACACACTGAAAGCGGAGCGTGGCGTGGTCAGAGAGTTCATGATACACTCAGAAAGCGTCAAGCGTCAAGTGCCTAAATGAAAATGGCGTTGTCCAGTTTGAACGGACATTTCTTTGTGAGAATAATTACTTGAAGTATTGGATATTAGCTAAGCCTGCTAGGACAGAGTGGGTTAATGAAATTAACTAAATCGTCGACTATTTTTTGAATATCACCATCTGTTTAATGTGTTGAGGAAGCATGAGTCCCAATTTTTTGAGTACATGCGAATGTTTACTTCAACCTTTGATTATATTTTGACGAGAGTGAAGCCTGATCTGGAAAAACAAGTCACTAATTGGAAGAATCTAATATATGCTGAAGAAAGACTTGTAATTTTTTATTCATTTTATTTATTCCACACTCATAAATACATATACATAAATCAAACAAAGCTCAACATGACAATACAATCCAACCAAAGTGTAATAATAATAAACGGTAATTGAAAATACCACTGTCATAAGATGACTCTTGTTCGCCAGTGGGAGTAGGAGATGAAATTATAATACGCTTAATCTGATTTAAATTGATTTAGTACAGAAGCAAATATTTATACAGAATAGTAAATTATGAAACGAAGAATCGAAACAAAATTCACAACAAAAAAAATTAAAAAATTCTCTCGAGTATCTTAATATACTATATAACTATGGTACTCTCTTATCCATAGATATAGTGATCCATAAATACAGTGTAAACAGGGTATATAGAACGCATTTCATGGTAAATGGGAAGAGGGAAAATCATAATATTCTTATAAAAACAAAAAAGTAATAATACTAAGGTAACCTTATTTCATAGAAATATGAATGAAATGGATTAGAATAGCCTTACTTTTGATTAAAAAGTGCAATAGATGAAGGTTCTCTTTTGAATAATCAAATAATACACATTACAGGGGAATTTGGGCAAACATTAAGTTAATATACTAGTGTACTAGATGGGAAAATGTAGTAGAACAAATGTATTACCTATTATGTACAAGAGTAGACCACTAGTATGTACATTAGTAGGGCACTCGCACGTTGACGCTATGACGCTCCAAAAAACAAACCAACTTGTTCCAGTGTTTCACGCCCCTCTCCGCTCCGCTCTCGTAGTAGACGCTTCCAGTGTGTTTTAGCTCATTACTTAACATTATATTGTTCACGACGTTCCTCAACGCCACGCCACGCTCCGCTTTCAGTGTGGTTGTACCCTTACAACTTTCACATCATCAAAATTTTAATAATTATATCAATGTGCGGTTTTCGCCATTTATTTTCGTCGTAATTCAAGTATTTGAAAGTGATCATTAACAAGCAGTTCGAATGAAAAGAATTATTGAAGAGTATTTATTTTCTCTTGGAACTCCATATCGAAATCATGTATCACATGACCATCGTCTCATTTCAAAAAATGAATTTGGATTCATATTATGGGGGTCAAAGATATTGAAGCGATAATATAATATTTGAAGAGTAATTTTTCATTTCAAATAGGATCCTCAATGAAACCTACTGTCAAATTATTCTTGTAAAAGAAATTCTTTAATTTTTCATCAACTCTGTATGATCAAAAGTTACGGGTTTCAAAGATTACAATACAACAGTTCTTGAGCGAGTTCTCCAACCCAGGGATCTCTAGTATTAATTATTGTTGATTTTTGTTAATAATAAAGCTTTAGCAGACTGAAGGTTGTAATCCTCAGACCACTAGACCAACCTGGGGCCTATTGCATGTAAAAACATGATATTAGTAGTCAGCTGGTTATTAGAATAGGAAATTACAAAAATATTAGCTTATATTTTCTCATTCGACAAGGCCCTGGTCGGCAATGTACTGGTTCCGGCAATAATATACTGGCAGTTCACTGTATTTCTTCATAACCTTTGTAAACTCCTGGCAATTTGGTAACGGTGCAGAGTAGGAAAAGGATGGGGTCATGTGTTTTGTCTAATGACAGACAAGGATAGCAAACCAATGTTAATCAGATACTGACTAAAACTTGAATGTCTTTATACTGGAAAAACTTGTTTGCCATCTCGATTCAATTGATTCTTCTTATAATTGAGTAAAAGTATCGTATCTGTCAGTATTTTTTGTAAGAATGAAAGTTTTGGAATTTCATGTCTGTAGAGTCTAACGCACACAGCATTAGACAAACGGAGAAAAATCGAACGTTTGCATGCAGACTTGAGCAGACTTATATAAATAGATGGACGGCTGTGTGCGTTGCAACATTCGAACACGGGTAGGGATTTTCTCTCCGTATTTCTGCACTATTCAATTAAATTCTTCGAATGCAACGTTCTTTGTGATGATAGTTAAGGCCGGTTGCAGACGACATACCACAGAACAATACGACTTAAATTAAATTCTAAGGCGGATTTCACACCAAAGCTAGGCCGAGCCGAGCCGAGCCGGGCGTATCGGCCGAGCGGAATCTGCCTGCGTTCGCACTGAAGCTGATTCGCTCAGTAATACAAAATACTGTGCAACTCACTACGTGGGAAGATCGAACTAAACTGAAAGAAGGCAGAATCCGCTTGCCCGAAAACGCTCGAATTGGGCGTCAATCCGACTGCACAAATCCGCTCGGCTCGGCCCAGCACCGCTCGGCTCATAAAATTCAAATTTCAACAATAAATCAATCCGTGTCAAATCTGACATTATGAAGTACACAATAATGTACCAATTACAATTAACTACCTAGCTATCTAATATAACTTACAAATTTGCGGTAAAATTCGAGGGAACACTATCACAGCGACTGCGATTGTGGTACAGAAGCTAGGGGAAGCGTAGTGCTCAAACCAGTGACACAACAATTGCAAGGAAAATAATCGCTACACAGCGCGCAACGTCATGTGGAAGTATTAGTGCCACTGCCATGCCTGCCAATGCATTCCATATGCGCTGCGTTTGTGGTACCACAGAAGGAAAATAGTAGCTCCCACATCTCACATGCGGTACGGTAGTGGTTCGTCTGCAACCGGCCTTACTGAGCACTGTGATTGGACATTTCGAATAATATCAACGTATTGCCATTTGTATCGCCTTTCTTCACATTTCAAGTCTGTGCGTATTGCACGGGTAATATCGCCTGGGAAATATCCCCATCTTAACATACTGGCCAAACCTATCTAATTGTAATGTAGTTTTATGTGAGAAGTGGTGGAATTTTTCAAATATAAATACGATAAGTTCGCGTCTTGATAATTATTGATGTTACAACATTTTTATGGTTGCTGATAAATTTGTTCTAGAAATTGAATTTCAGTAGCCTGAGTTTAAGTATACTTTTCATGAGATCTCTTCAATAGACGTACTGTATTTCATTTATTTTATGTATGGAAAAATTCCTTGATCAATTTTAATATACTAGAAGTTTTAAAAGCTTAGAATCTTTTGAAAATAGCTTTCAGTTACAAATCAATTATAATGCATAGGAAAGTTGTATTTTTTAAACTGATGAATAATTTATACTAAGTAGGTTTCAAGTATATACTATCGTTATGTCTTGGAAGATTGAAAGAAAGCTATTTTAGTAATTTTCTTACAAAAACAATAATTGAATAGACATCTTAAAACCCCTATTTTGCATGAAACAAGGAATAACTGTTCTTTTATGCTGTTGAAAACAGTCACTGAACCTAATATTTATTTTAATTGAATATGAAAAACTTTCATGAATCTATGAGAAGCTTGTGAACTGAGAAATATTTCTCTATATTACTTAGTAGATTAGAAAGTAATGTATCCATACATGTTAGTGAAGGATATTTCAGATATGATTGTAGATTTTGTATCCCTTAGCTGGGGATTTTACAACCCGGTTTTTCTAGATTGACTTGTTGAAGAAAATTGATAATGTGATGATATCCTAGAAGTTTAGAGAAATGAGCGTAGAAAAACTTGGCCGACCAGTTTGATAATTACATTTGAATGTGTATAGATAATCGAAGATGCTTTAGTTATTTTAATTTGAAAATTGTTATAGATCACTGTAAAAGTATTAAAAAATGTACTTATTTTAATAATAATTTTGGGGTTACCGTTCTGTTTATTTTTCTTAATATTTATTTTTTTCCAATTCAGAATGGTTCCCCCTGTTATTAGTGGTCTACACTACAACACGCTCTCCTGTCCGATTGTTTTTGTTTTATTTCTTTGAATCACTTGAATTCATTAAACCTGTTTCATTACTCTGCTGTATCTATTCGTATCTACACAATAATAGTAATTATATGGATATTTTGTTTCAAATAATGGAAGAATCAGTTATGAATACTTTCATTATTCCACGTTTTAAATGTATACAACTATAAACAAGGGATCATCGAATTCATGTTATTACTGTACAATAAATCAAATATCTAGGTAATCACCTCTCATAATAAGTGTTACGTGTATTGATGAGACCACAATTCTCAAATATTATCAAAGTATTATGAAAAATGAAGAGTTTAATTAGATATGAACAATATAGTCAACTAAAATAGAGTGTTTGTAATAAAATATCTTTCTATACACTTTCAACGACAAACATTTTTTATCGTATATTGAAATGTTGAATAGTAAATCTAGAACAATAAATGATACAATAAATTGTTATCTTGTCTTGAATTATTTTCACCTTCATAGTTTGTATGACCTTATTATAGAGGCAAACAGCAAAGCAACCATATAGGTAGAGCTTCTTCACAGCATCGAGTTGATCTCATTTTTGGAGAATTATAGAGCACATGTTCTCTAACACATTTTTGTGCACCAAGAATCTATCCTTCATCTCCTGAAGAATGAAGTACATTTAAATGACATGAAAAAAAATGCAAGTCTATAATATTGTTTGGAGTTATTTGTTTGAACGTTTGGAGGCTTGTTTTGCCTCCCACCTACTCTAGGCATTGAAATTTATTCTTCTGCTTCTTTGAAAAGTTTATCAAAAGCTAATTCAGATTCATCTCTCAAATTTTGTATCTCTTGCTAAAGCTCCAACATACTTGATTGCATCAGCCAAATCCAATGTTGGTGCTTGCAGGAATTTACAGAGCCCAAATGCAAGATGAAAAACTTTGCTTACTGTAACCAAAAATTGGCTGTTGTTGAGAGCATTGTACAATATTCTCTTTGAAAAAGCATCAACATCATGGGAGTTTTGAATATCAGATAGCGCTCTTAGAATAGGAATGAAGAGTTCTTTAGAAGTAACTGATGCACTCAGATGTTCCACCCATCGTGTTTCGCAGAATTCAAGTAATCTGGTTCTTTTTGCACTAGGATTTTTAGCAAGGAGGATTTCTTTGAAAAATTCACTCCTTTTCGGTGATGACCTGAAGAAATTTGTTATATCTTTTATAGTTGCTAACGCGTTTCTTATAGCTGGTACAGTGTATGAATGTGACACAACAAGGTTCAAAGCATGACTAGAAAAATGCACATACATTGCTCCAGGATGAGGTTCCTTTATTATTGCAGCACAACCTTTGTATTGTCCACTCATTGCCGATGACCAATGATAAAATTGAACTTGAAAGTTTTACAGTAGAAACATAACCTATTTTTGAACATTTTATTAATTTATCAAAATTTGGGAATGGAATAGATTTGGGCCAAGCCTGTTGTTCCTTCCTAATCATATTTATATGATTTGTGATTCTGTCCACGAATAAATAAATAAAAATAACTGTATCACTTGAAAAATGACAAATTCACACCATCCAATACTGTTGAAATCATGCAGTAGTTTTCCTCTAATGCTACACCTCGGGTGTCATGTACAGGCACAAATTTCAAAAAATCCTCTTGTTTAAACGATTGGCCATCTTTTCTCTTCACTTCGTACCTGGCACCAGTAGCGGCTCGTGATCTTTTAGCTTGGGGGTTCAACCTCATTATCTATTAGGGTGAAAGGTCAAGAGGATATAGAGTATTGAGCATAATCAAGTGTAAAGGTAATCAATAATAATTTTAAGGAATTACCCCCCAAAGATTAAGCATATTTTCTACAAATAAAGATTTTTGTCCTGTTCATATTTTTTTTGTTTGATTTTTACGTTGATCATGTTTTATTTTACACCTATCCTCAATATTAATAATGTTTGTGTTCAACAAATACTGAACCTTATTCATATTTCTTCATCAAAATGCTGTTACGGTACCTAACACAATAAATTATATTCAAACTCTCACTAAAACAAAGTGGACATACTAGAAATACTCACGAATACACGAAACACACTAGAAATTACTAGTCTATATTCTTCAACACGCAAAACAAATTTATATAACAAAAAATGCAGTGAAACCTATCACAACTGTATACAGTGTATACCCGAAACCGTACCGTATAACCTCAAAACTGTCATGCTTTCTACTTCTTGTTTACCGCTTTTTTTCTGTTTATTGCCACCAAATTTGAATTTATTGGTTATGTTCAAGATGGCACTGCTACTGAATCCGTATCACGAATACTCACGACTCATTCCGAGGTTTACCGAATGCTTCGCTTGCCTCGGCTACTCTCGGATAACTCGTGGAAACGTGGTTCAGTCAGGATTGTGAACCAAATCCGTGCTAGCAAACCGATTCTCCTCCTCTGTTCCACTACCTCACCCAGCCCTGTTTTTGGGTTCACATGGGGGAATAAACACTGCTTTCCACCACCACCCGGCTCGCCATGCCATTCGGTGCTGTTTCAAGCAAGCCACTCCGGCACCGGCCGCAAAACATCGACGTTAAGTTTACGTAGATGAAACATTTTGTAATGTAATTTCATGAGTATAAAATAAAAATATAATTATATGAGTAGAATTCATCATTCTATAGGAGTTGGTTCAATTCTGGCGGTTCATTGAACCATTGAACACATAGGACGAGCTGCCACTGCCTGGCACACAATGTGAATTGTTCAATGCCGCTTATATCTGTGGTCTCATCGGCAAGTAAACTAGAATAGCCTGATTCATTCATCTTATTTACAATTTTAGCAAGTATGATGTGACCACAAGTATCTATGATTTTATTTTGAATCAGAGAACTTATATAAGATAAATTCAGGTTGCATGTATTCAAATGGATTTTTAGAATATCTTCCCACTTTCAAGTCGAAGCAAGGCTCTGAAGTTCCCGTTGTTTGAAGAGGAGGTACCATTGTTCTTTAAAATTAAATTCTCTACAATATTACATAAATCAAAATACCGTTCAACAATAAGCTTTCTATGAACTGTGTTGAATTGTAGTATTGTATATAATCTTGTCTGTAATCTAATGTACTCGACGTCTCGAAGCTAATTTATAGTCTATTGTATGATTAATTGTTGTGTGATATTTGCACTCATATGAACCTGACGATGTCCATGTATGTGTATAATTGCTCACGACAATAAATAATGAATAGAATTGAATCTTATTTCTATCTCTTGGAAAGTTGGAAAAGTGAGTTACACTACACTCGTAGTGGCGAATAAATAATTCAATTTTATTAAAACTTACAGAGAAAAGACAGAGGATGATGATTCAATAACAAGGCATAAAAGTGGTTAGAGTGTTTCGAAGATGACTAGAAACAAATTATACTAGTAATACTATTTCACGACTGAGCCATGAGTTTTACAGTGTAAATTATAGTTGGCCTTCCACCGGAAAGTTTTCGGACACAGGGCGCACTTGTAGGGTGTGGCCTTGCTATGCACGCGCTGGTGATCGGTGAGGTGCGTGCGCACACGGAATGCTCGCGCACACACACGACACACGTAGGGCTTCTCGCCGGTGTGCGTGCGCGTGTGGTTGTCGAGGTTGCGTTTGTCGGCGAACGACTTATGGCAGTGTGCACACGCGTGCGGCCGCTCACCGGTGTGCGTGCGTAGGTGGCGATTGAGCTTGCTGTTGGCGGTGAACGACTTGTGGCAGACGGGGCACGCGAATGCGGCCGTGTGCAGGCGTCGGTGCAGCGTCAGGTCCCAGCGCATCGCGAACGTCTTGCCGCACTCGTCGCACGTGTGTGGCCGCACCTGAAATCATGCCGCACACATCAATAATATTCATCAATACTAAAACATGAATAATATTGACAAATTCAAATTAATTTTATTGAGCCAAAGACAATGCACATACATACCAAGTAGATACTAAAATCTTTGCAGATAATTTGAAGGAATATCTGGTAAGCCTGTCTCTTTATTCCTTACAAGAGTGTTAACTACCGATGATTTTTAACTAAACTCGGTAGCACTTTCGTATTTTTAGCCTTCTCATAGAAATAGACTTAAACATTGACACTATTCAAATGTATTTGTACATATTTTGATGAATAAAGATAGAGTCCACAGAGGCACAGAAGGATTTATAACCGTAAAATATACGAGAGAAAAATAAAGTCTAAAGTGAACTTTTGCTTTGCTCATCCAATGAAATGAGGCGATTCCGCGGTTGGGTAGGCCTACTGACCTGAGTGTGCAGTGCCATGTGAGAGTTGAGTCTAGTGCGCCGCTGGAACTGTTTGCCACACACCGAGCACGCCAACCCCGCCCCCACCCCCGTCCCCGCGTCACCCCTAAACAAGCATCAACACTCCTATTATCAATACAAATAATTTCATAGTTTCAAGTTTTTATTGGGCCAGTTGAACATAGAAGTTACATATAGCCATGTCACAATTCACATTGAAGAAACATACAACAAATTGCACAGGTACAACAACAAATACAATAGACAATAATAAATAAAACAGATATGTTAGATTGGAATCAAAGCAAATTTACAATTAGATAATTTAGTGGTCTCCTGTACTTTGATATTATTTTAAATAGACAAAAAATCACATTAAATTAAATTGACTAAGGTGTTGTGATCAGCAGTAATGAAATCCTCAACTGAATAAAATGGATTCACATCAACCAGGATCTAAGTACTTGAAGAAAACGTTTATTTGGCAAGGAGTTGGTAGCAAGTTATGGAGTTTGTAGCCTATCACAGGGTAGCTCGACTTAAACTTTTCATAAATTATAATCTGCATGATAACAGGAAATGTCTAGCAGTCTATGTATACTTGGGATTTGACAATGTTTCACATGAATAATTGACATACGTGCTATTTCCATAGATGGTTATTTTGCGCAGAGGCGATGTCAACTGGCCACTAAGATCGTGTGGTTTCACTCAAACGTATTCTTGTGTGGTAATACCAGCTATTTGAAAATACCATAAGTCAATGAACTATTGTTACTCAAAAGTCAAAATTACTCAAGCCATCAATGAGATTGAGCCCGACTTGTGTGTGCGCCGGATTGAGAATGGACTCTGATCGCCGACACCACGTGACCCGATTTGAACATTGACAAATCTCATGAGTAATAACATTGATGGCAGACGGCTTGAAGGCCATTGCTGAAGAACATTTATCAAACAGTGTTTATTATTATAATTTTATTGATTGTCAATAACGATTTCTTCAATTAATAAATGGTATTGATAGTAATCCAAACAAAAAATGAATCTCATCAATATCACACACATAGCTAGTTTCTTCTAATTAATTGAAAGTTTTTTGTGTAGTTGAGAAGTTGAAATTGTGGTAATTATTCATATTGAATGAAAAAGACTAAGAAATTGTCAAAAAACCACTGTTTATTGATAATTAGAAAAACCGGTTTCGGTTATTACACCATTGTCAATCTCTGATAAACTAAAACTAAATACAAGAGCAGCAGAATTTATACTAGTAGGCGAGTACTGCTATTGGTCGAGGGCATGAACGCCTGCCATTGGCCTAGCTAGACAGTCTCCTCCCCCTCAACGGTGTGACAAAATGGCGGCTTAAGCAACAGAATCGCCATGATAATAAAATTTACTTTTAGTACAAAATAAGAACCAAGAAAACAAGTGTGAAAGATAATAAAACAAATATGTAAATGGTAAAACTATTGACTAATGTATGCTTACAATATTTTATGATAAAACTAAATTCGTAGTGTTGTATTGGTTGAAATGAATCTGGTCATTTAAACTATACTGGGAATTTTCCTTAATTACTCTGGTTATTTCTAAAGCCTCTAGAATATTCAAAGATCTGCCTTTGTTATTAACATGCAGAAACTCAACATTCTCCTTAACTGTGAACTTGTGATTATTTGTTATCAAATGTTCTGCAAAGTTAGATTCCCCATTTTGTTTATTCCAATCTCTGATGTGTTCTTTAATTCTACTTTTGAAACTTCTACCAGTCTGACCCACATAACAAGCATTACAATCATCACATTTAAGTTTGTACACCCCGCTTTTATCCCAAATATCAATTTTGTCTTTACTCCAGCTAAATAGACTATTTAAAATCGGTTTTGTTTTGAAAGCAACATGAAATCCATTCCTCTTCAATTCCCTACCTATCTTATCAGATACAAGGCCTAAATATGGGATTGTTATCCAAGTCTTCTCTTCACAGTTTGAGCCTACAAAGCTAGAATTGATTGAAATTTGTCTATTAATTTTACTCAATAATCTATCCACCATACTTTCTTCATACCCATTTGTGACAGCTATCTGTTTAATTTTAGTGATCTCAATATCAAAATCATGATATTGATCTCAATACCTATGAGCCATCATTGATCAGATTCATTTCAACCAATACAACACTACGAATTTAGTTTTACCATAAAATATTGTAAGCATACATTTATTAGTCAATAGTTTTACCATTTACATATTTGTTTTATTATCTTTCACACTTGTTTTCTTGGTTCTTATTTTGTACTAAAAGTAAATTTTATTATCATGGCGATTCTGTTGCTTAAGCCGCCATTTTGTCACACCGTTGAGGGGGAGGAGACTGTCTAGCTAGGCCAATGGCAGGCGTTCATGCCCTCGACCAATAGCAGTACTCGCCTACTAGTATAAATTCTGCTGCTCTTGTATTTAGTTTTAATTTATCAGAGATTGACAATGGTGTAATAACCGAAACCGGTCTTTCTAATTATCAATAAATCAGTGGTTTTTTGACAATTTCTTAGTCTTTTTTCATTCAAAAATTGAAAGGACATGTAACAATCTCATGTAATTATTTTACTCGCGCAAACGACATGATCATCCTGAAATAATGCTACAGTAACTTTATTGTTACTTGATTGAGCTTACTTACTTTTTCTTGATATTGTTCGCAATTTTCGCAGGAGACTTGCCATCAGTATCCGAATTATTCGAGATCAGTCTGAGATACTTTTCCGACGACTTGTTCTGGCTGTCGTCCGACTGAAAGAACATCAAATCGGTCGACAGACAGTCGTCGTTTTCTTGAATTTCGGCCTGGTCGCAATCGATTGCCACCAGATCTTCACTTTTTACATGGTCGTGATCGGGATCCTTGTACTTGAGTTCGACCATCACGACGAAATCTCGATTGGGTTCCGGCTGCAGTTGGAGTGCGCTCGAGTCCAGCTTACTCAGCACGATCACGTTCCTGTCGTGCACGGTCAGCGTTTTCCCGCTCTTCGTGGCTGCATCTTCCGACCAGATACAGTTCGACACTTCCTTCAAACTACATCCGTCAGACACCGGCTCTCTATCCTACAACACAAAATAACATTTCATAAGAATTTCCCTCATGATATTCTAAACTGATTAATATGTATTGATGCACAAATCAAGGATAAAGAGAGTGCATCGGCACCTTATTCTATCTGCTGAGTATCAACTTATAGCTGAAATAATTGGAACTACAGCCGCTTACGCTAAATTGGTAATAGAAGTATTATATGATAAAAAGACATTGGACATACTGAAAATAGTCATTACAAAAAGACAATTGGACACTGGACTTTTTAAAAACTGTGACATTGTATTCTGCATATTGTATATTATATTTTATTCATAATGAATGTTGTATGTGGCTGGCTTAGGTACTGATGTACTTTGGCTTAAATAAAAATCATTGAATCAAAACAAGGAGTAATGTTTCTTTTTTATGACATACATACATTTGAATTACAGTTGAACCTGAGCCACACTTATCATGCAGCGTTCCGATCCTACTCATGCCTGATATTTCTGTTGGGTGGAGAGGTGTAGGAGTGGTGGTGGGACAGATCACATGACGGTCATGTGTAGCATGCACCATTCTACGCCGTTGTAATCACTGAATATATATGTGACCGGATCAGAACGCTGCATGAGTGACCCGGGCTCGAAGCGTTTTGCATAAAGATCACGAGCTGCATGACTTTTCGTTTCATTTTTTTCTCTCTATGTTCTATTTTTCTTATCTATATTTTCATCTTGTTTCATTGTAATCCACGTTATTACTGTACTTACATTTATTATAATCTAGTGCTATATTGGTTGTGTACCACTATGAGTCTCTCCAGACTCATTCGAAATTGACAAATTCTGTAGATAAATACACTCAATATTTGTACGTATTCTATTGAGACACACTAACTGCTAATTTAAATACAGCACTCACAAAGAATATTAGCAGCTACTAGCCATACTAATAATCTATTGCTAGCCAATACTACTAGGGATATATTGACAACGTACGATTTTGATTAGATTAGATTTCCTTATTTCTGTAGATTACAATACGGTTATGTGAGAGCTCATTATAAGAGTTGCAGTCATCCAGAAAATCAATGCTATTAGTAATTTTAATAAACTATAACACTAAAATGTGACCTCATATCTCCTGTAACTCATGTGTTTCTTTACATGAATGACCAATTCCTTAGTACCTAATCCTTGTATCGTTTTCTATCAAGACTATGAATTTGATATTCTAGTCTGAAGTCGTGAAGTCTCAGTAGCAAGAGCTACCAAGTATTCTGTTCAATATAGAAGTTCATATCATTTCAGTCTGTTTAGTATGAAACTGGGCCATTTGGAATCTGATACCCAGGAGTTCCTGCCTTTATTATCCACTATTTTTGTAAAATACTAATACAAATCCATGAATCATGTTTGTTTGATGTTTCAAATTCATAAGATTATTCTATGATTTCAAAAATGAACCTTATAGAGAACAGAACAGATAACAAGAATAATGTTTGCAGAAAAAAATGATACATACATGAGTAGGGCTACTGCAGTGCCTGTCCAAAATGAAATTGAACTTCGAATCAGCGGCCACACACATGTCAAAAAGCTCATTGCAAATTTCCAGTTTGGAGAAACAGGACAAACAAACCTGTTTTGGTTTAGAATCATCCTCCACTATCTGAAAATAAGAATAATTATCGTTTATAATTTATATATAATCGTTTTATGATCAACTCCTGAATATCAAAATTATTCCATGATACTGGATCATTGTGACGGTTGCTTACATGCAGTTTCATGGCATTTTATTGATAACAATGATAATATTGTGCTATGCTACTGTTATATATTGTATATTGCTGACGTTGTTGTGACACTCAGTGTTTTTGACAATAAATGATTTGAATTAATCCAAAGTTCACTTTCAATTAATTATCCTTGTTGAGTCTTCATCACAAGAACACAGGCTTCACATGTAACCGAAGTCAGTGCTACTGATATACTTCATACTATCGTTTCTTAACGGTCCCTTCTCGTAGGGACCTCTCAATTGATTTCAGACGATAGTTGTCAGCTGACACGACAATACTGATTATACTGTCAGGAATACCAATCAGCAATCAGAAGCGACACGTAATAGTGCTGAGCCCTACCAACTATTCTGTGGATAAAATACAAGTTACTTAAACATTAAACTGAATTCATAATAATAAAATCCGGTGTGGCGCACTCACACAACTTTCCTTGCCGTTATGAAAGATTCCATTATAATTTTGAATCAATCAGCTGACGAGATCAATTCTGCTATCTCTTCCAGTGAATGATTGAATAGAATCAATCAAGGTATCTAGAATAAATTCTAGGTACATTGGAATCAACAGTTGCCTCTCTCTTCAAGTTTGAATTTGAATACAGTAATAACATTTTCTCAAAATTCGAGCTTATTTTCAATATTAGGTGAAAATTTTACTGTACATTAATTGTAGAGATTTCCATGCTCAATCTTGTCCACTTGGAATTTTTCGTTTAAATTGAATCTGAAGCCTGATAATTGGAAATCTAAAATCAAACTTTGCATAGATGGGGCAGAGCTCCTGAAATTATTACAGATATGGGACTTGTGGTAGTTGATAGAGCTTATCAATGACTATTCAAGGTATAAATTTGATCAAAATTTCGAGAAAATCGCAAAGCTTCCTGTTTTTTACATAATTTTTGCCGTCATCTTGAATTGCATTTGATCGAAATTGTTCGTGTCGGATCCTTAAAGTGTAAGAACCTCAAGTTTCAAATTTCAAGCCATTCCGTTAATTGGCAGATGATATATCGTGTACACAAACACACACTCATACAGACCAATACCCAAAAACCATTTTTTGGACTCAGGGGACCTTGAAACTTATAGAAATTTAGAAATTGGGGTACCTTAATTCTTTTTGGAAAGCAATACTTTCCTTACCTATGGTAATACGGCAAGACGATGTAATTTTGTTCGTTTCTTTAGTCCAACTCGTGATATTTTACTACAATATTTCAATGTGTATTTGTCAATTTGTTCGTTTTATAATCCAACATGTGATATTTTACTTATTATTGACGAAGCCTATTGCTTACATTTTTGTAATGTGGTTTTATGGCCAGTAAAATTCTTGATTCTTGAAGGAAAGTCAATCGAGTGGAACAGCTGTTGTTTAGGCTGGCAGGGCTAATCTCAAACTATACCAAGCAGACTGTAGACGGGTGACGTCAGTTACAGATTGAACTGTTCACCCAATCTTATTTATTCAATTAGAGAGGGCTGTGAAACGCAGAGCCCTGGACCACTGGCAAGACAACACCCGCTCCACCTAGTATAGTGACCAATGATTTGTGTACGAGTGTATATCGTAAACAGTTGATTACTCTCGTATTATTAAGTTTTCAACATTATGTTGAATTAATTAATTCAGAATAAAAATATCATATTTGAATATTCAAGGCTAGAACTCCTTTGGTGGATTTTGTCGATTGAATACAAAAACTTTTGGCAGCGTTACAGCTCAGCAAAGTTTTCACCAAAAACATCCTTCAACTGATGGAACCTCTTTCCAATGAGTTCTTGAACACATTCACTGTTCGCGCTTGTTTCAACTACTTTGGCCAACATCATTAGATCTTTCACCACTCACGCTCCGGCTTGTTAGCCAAACATCCCCACATACATTATCTGGCTCTACAGTACTGGGTGGATATTATACAACATAATGCCTTCACTCATCTCGTCGCCAGTTCCTCACTCCAATCACCTGGAAGTCGCAGATCACATCGTTTATCCATTTTGTCCTGGGTCTTCCTCTCTTTCTTGTTTCTATCATACTCTAATCAAGCAATTTAATGGGCACTCTATCATTGCTCATTGTTATCAAATAGCCCAGCCATTCTAACATCCCCACTCACGTTTCAAATCGAACCTTAACAGGCGGCTGACCTTGCGTGGTCGGCCAAGTCAGTTGAACATTTCACCAGACTTCCGACAGCATTAGCCCCGCCCACAACAACCCCATTCACGTTCCGACGTCGAATTGAAAGACCTCAAGTTGGAAAAAATATCGGATAGTGAATGGCCCGCATAACTGAGTTTAGCAGGCAGGTGAATATTCATTCGCACAGCCAACACTGGAAAACTTGACAGGTGACAGCGAGGCACTTTCAAGTTAACCCTTCCACGAGTTCTGTGTGCGTGCACTTCCTCTCATCTAGTGAATGTTTTGGTGACATTTGGGAGCGATGACGGTATCAAAAGGTCATTACTTGTATGGATGACCAATCGCTGGAATGTGAGCTGACAGTGTGCATGAAACACTAAATGTCATTCACAGTATGTTCTTCACATGCGTTTAATGACCCATATAAAAACGCCATATTGAATGTGACTGGCAAATAATGCATAGTAATACATCAGCAGGCTTGGAACTAAATAGTCCAGAATCTCTATCCTGATGAGTATACATAGTCTATATCTCATTCAAGATTCAATTTCAGTTAATTATAAAAAACCACTTCTTGGCCTTGGAAAAGAGCTCACATGGGCACCCCTGGTAAATGTATTGCAAGTGTAAGTGAGTGATCACATTGAATGCAAGCTAAAAAGTGCAAGCTTGATTATGTATTACCAAGCGTGCAGATGAGAAACAAAATCTGGAAATAGCAATATTATGAACACTCACATTGAATGCTTGCACTAGCTGGTTGCGTTTAGTAGGTGTAAGCAGCTACATGTCACAACGTATTTTAATGGATCTTTTCAAATTTTGTTTACCATGATCTGACGTGCACTTGCATACAATGTAATCGCACCCCTAATATTAAACCTACAGATTGAGTTACAGATACATAAAATATGATTATATAAAAACGTAGAATTTTAATATTTGACAGCTAACGTACTTACTGATAAAGAAGGAAAACATTTCTTGATTTTCTCCAATAAATTATCTTTGTCGAACGATGTTTTGTCAAATATTGGAATTAAAGAATCACTGGTGTTTGCACATAAACGACAGATGTTGGACTCAAAAACTACAACCGAGTCAACAGTTTTCTGTTTTAAAAAATATGCCATGAGATTGGAAAGTTGGAATAATTTCTCAGTTTAAAAAATCTAACAGCAAATATTTAAAAAAATCAATTTTCTTGATTTTACAAAAGCCAACAACATTATAACCTCATTTCTGAAGATTTATTCATTTCTCATTCGGATTCATGAAAAAGTTCTATAAAATTTTGGCGCACTAAAAACAAATATGAGCTAAATTGTGGATAATGATTTGAATTATTTTAGAACATTTCAACTAATACTTTTCACCAAAATTGAGAATCAACTTATCTGTTCAAAGTTTGAACAGACTTCACACAGACACACACGACAGACGACACAGAAGACGAGAAGCCTAGGTGTTGTCGGCGCCACACTCTTGCTAAGTGCATACAATTGACGACGAGCGCTAAAGCACAGGTTAAAGTGTAGATGGCTATTACTCGACATCACTGAACTTGTATTCGCTCCGATTTTTGTCAAGACAAGAAAAGTAAATAAGTAGACGTGTAGCTCCTTATAGCTATAATTATTTACATTTTCGCGCTCGTCGTTATTTGTACGCACTTGACAAAAGTGTGATGTCGGCATATAGAGCACATCAGCTGGTCAACAGCTGATTGATTTCAAATATTGCAATAATTTTGCATTTGTTGTGTCATCATCGTCAACTCTAACCTTTAGTCTCATAAATAAATACTATAATATTAAAGTTAATTATATTATTTGGTTTTTATTATTATTGTTTTAGAATCAATTCTTATCTTTCACAGTCAGTTCTCAACTGTTTACAATGCATAACACTAACCATTCTTCGGATCCTCGTAGACCCGATAAAGAACACAGGTATTTTTATTTTTAATACTTCTATTTTGATGTATTTGTTGAATCTGTTTTTTCATGTTTCATTCTTACTAGACTAGAATTGATACAGTGTGATACTGGTAACAACACTGATTTCCAACCTGTGCATAGTGATACACTATACTGTGTCTTTCATTACATCTTACTGAAGAAGATTTCAATATATTTATGGCTTCATGGACAGAGCATAGAGCATGCTGAATTACCTAATAGATTGTAAGAAAACATTGATGGAAGCCACTTCAAGGGAGAAGGATGTATGAGACACGTCCTTCTTTCTTGCATTGGCTACCATCAATAGAAAAGGTGTATCATATGAATCAGTGCTTGGCTCTTTGCTCTTTCCTATTATAATTTGAACCTGATGTTTGCAGACGATACCACAGTCGTTGGTAAAAATAGGTATTGGACCAACGAAAGGAAAGACTGGGATGTCTGAGCACTTTACTAATATTCAATATAATGATTAAAGACCAGGGTTCCCCGGATAAATCGTGTCAAAATGTAAAAACTAAATTTCCTTGAGATAGGGACGTCACAGACCAGAAAAGTCATCATCAAAAAAAATTAGAAGCTCCTCCCAATGAGCAACCTTGAAAGGGTGCTCCTGAATGCAGTTGGTGAGCGCCCTCTCACTGAGTGTGGCAGGCAGTTGAACATCCTGATTGCCAGCACTGGAAACCATCCTTCAACCATCAACCATCGACAAACGATGGCGAGGAACGTCCAAGTTGATCCTCCCTGGAGTGTCATGAGTGTACACTTCCTCCCTTCTTAAAACGTAGACAGGTGTTTTGTAGTGATGCTAATATGTACAGTCCATACACAGTATGAATTCTCAACCGTTGGAATATGGGCTGGCAATGAGCTTCAAACTTGCTAAACGTCATCACCCGGAGTGCTTTCTATTGGAGTAGGAGAATATCCTTTACATGAGCCAAATGTCCCCACACCAATATTTCATACTGGATGTGACAGTTGAACACCGCGTGAAACAGAATCAGCAATCGTTGGGCACTCAGTGTGGACTTTGGTGTCCTCTAACTTTACAAAGTGAATTACTCGTGACAGCTTTTTGCAGACTCCAACAATGTGAGGCTCCGAAGACAATTTGGTGTCCACACGGAATCCATGCAAATAGACCGGAGCTGCACTAACATCTGCTGATTTGGCCAAAGTACACAAAGTATCTCCTGAGTTTTGCTCTCATTCAATTTCAGCTTATTTGCGCAGAACCAACTCTTGGCCTCTTCTTACTTACTTACTTACTTGATACTTGATGTCTTCGTCCTTGACTGGGGGTACCAGACAGACTGTGTCAAAGGTTTTAAAATAGTGGCTCTTCAGCCAGCTCAGTCAATGAATAAATTGGTCTATTCATTAATGCCTGTCTGATGAGAGAGCAGAATCTAGTGCGAGGTTTATTTCTCACTTCAATTGGGAGTCTGTTATAAAATCTTAGTGCAGCTGATGGATAACGTCTCTGCATGCTGGTCAACCGGCTGCGAGGAACTTCCAGATTGGTAGCATGGCGAGTGTTGTGGCTGTGAATTTCGTTTCTTCTCACCAACTTATGCTGATTGTCCCTGACATAGATCAAAGAGGACAGGACATACTGACTGTATATGGTGAGAATTTTCAGTTCCTTGAAAAGTGGCCGACAATGATCTCTATGTCCTGCAAAAGAGATGATTCTGATTGCCTTCTTTTGTAGTAGTAGCACATCGTGACAAGAAGGTGCGTGTCCCCACAGCAGTAGTCCATATCGGATGTGACTGTGAAACAGGGAATGGTAAGCTGATAACAGGTAGTCTCTGCAGACAATATGTCTCAGCTTCCTAAGCAGGTATATCACCCTGGACAATCTCTTACAGACTTCTGTCACATGGTAGCTCCATCGCAACCTGCTGTCTATCCAAAAGCCCAGGAACTCTACAGGCTCTGCCTCCAATGTTGTCCTCTTTAGGGAACAGACCAGAAAGTTTGTTTTATCGTCATTTAGCATCAGCTTGTTTGCTGCAAACCAGGTCCTGGCGACATTTAGTTGGAGAACTGATCTTTCCACCGTTTCTTCCACAGTTTTACCTCTAGCAGTCAATGTGGTATCATCTGCAAAGAGTATGGAGCTCTCATTGTTTGGGAAGTCATTCATAAGCAGGATGAAAAGCAGGGGACCCAACACTGAGCCCTGTGGCACACCATGATCCACATTTCTAATGCCTAATGAAGCTCCCTCAAGTGAGACCACTTGCCTTCTATTTTCTAGGTAGCTTCTTAGTGTGTTCAGTACTGTTCCCTGTACACCATACTTCTCCAGCTTCTTGACAAGTATACCATGAGGCACACAGTCGAACGCCTTGTTCAGGTCGCAAAGCGTGATTGAAAGGAAATCTCCATACTCGAAAGCTGACTGTATTTTT
Organism: Nilaparvata lugens; assembly: GCF_014356525.2. Classification (NCBI taxonomy): domain Eukaryota; kingdom Metazoa; phylum Arthropoda; class Insecta; order Hemiptera; family Delphacidae; genus Nilaparvata; species Nilaparvata lugens. The sequence goes on from NC_052504.1 coordinate 85,097,361, forward strand.
TCTGTCAGGGTCATAAGTGCACTAGCAGTTGAACGACCACCTCTAAAACCATGTTGGGCCTGGTTGAGGAGGTTGTTTCTCACACAGAAGTTTGTGATTTGCTGCTTCATCTCGGTTTCAATAACTTTGGACAATGTAGGTACTATGGAAATAGGTCTGAAGTTTGATGGAAGTTCTGTATTTCCCTTCTTATGAATTGGCAGAGTCCTTGCTAGTTATTCCTTCGAATAGCTCATGGGTCTTCTGCTTAGCTGCCTGGGCCCCTTGCCCTGTCCGATGATGGTGGTGTCGTCGGCAAATCGCAGGCTGAAGTTGTTCAGGTGCAGGTCATTGATCATTATTAAGAATAACAATGGTCCAAGCACCGAGCTCTGGGGTACTCCATGCGGTACACATGCCCTATCAGAGGTAGCACCCATGTTGGATACAACCTGCTGTCTGTCTCTGAGGTAATCAGCAATCATGCCCCGTGCTCTGCCCTGAAACCCGTATCTGCCCAACTTCCTGAGCAAGATATCGTGGGACACACAGCCTTCGATAGGTCACATAAGACAAGGTCAATTGATCCCTGGCCTTCGAAAGTCTCATTAATCCTCTCCAAAAGTCTAACCACAGCCGATGGTTACCTCTCCCTTCTAAACCCATGCTGCGTGTCTCCAAGCAGATTACTGTGTTCGAGAAATTTGGTCATCTTCTGTCTCAACACAACATAGCCGTCTCTATGTTCTATTGGTACAACAGAGACTGGTCGAAAACTTTCCAATGTCCTCTAAACAGCCTTTCTCAAAAATTGGCTCTGTTTTGTACACTTTGGAAAAACACCCTCAGACAGACAAGCATTCACCAGCAGGAGCAGCGGGCCAACCAAGATATCAGCCACTTTTTTCAGGATGTGTTTGGATAGGCCGTGGACATCCTGACTGTAGATAGACCTGAGACCTGAAGTTCTTTATTATGTTGGTCAGCTCACACTCACTCAACACACCAAAAACCTCAAACTTATGAGGAGTTTCAGGTACCAGAGAAACTGGAGCAGGAATCCCCTCCACTATTTCGGCCACAGACTTTAGAAAAGCTTCATTCACCTCAACATGACTCTTCATACACTTTACTTGTGGCTGAACGGAGTCATTGATGAGATTCCAAGCTGCCTTACTTGAATTGTGAGATCTCTCAATATAACTGCTGTTTGACTCTTTTTTCCCCCTGTCTTAAAGTGTTTTTTGCTCTTTGTAAATCTGCTTGGCCCTCATGTAGTTTCTATACTCCACACCCTGCAATGAGGGCTTTTCCTTGTAGGAAGCATACAACATGGTGACAAGCAATCCAATGTTTCTCAACTCTGTAGTATACCAATCATTCGGACGCCTGGTCTTCTATTTTGCTTTCCTGGCTTCATGCAGAATGGCTGGCGTGAATGAAACTGGTGGGCATGACTGGCCATATGCCTCCACCAATTTCTTGAAGAAAACATTGAATCTGCCCTCAGCTGAAGATGTCATGATGAGAAGAAAATCCCATTTGATTTCAAAAAGGCATTGCTTTGAAACTCCAAGAACAGTTGATGTGCTGTCCTCTTCTAGTTATCCTCTATTAGAGGGTGACTGGTAATCTACAAAAAAGTTAGTACTCAATAAATGGAGAAACCAGGAATAGCCTACTTTTACACTCGTCAACAAAAATCTTAATCAAACATCAGTCACCCTCATTTTGGATATGGCATCAACTCAAAGTAGGCATGGGGTGCTGCAAATTCTTGAAGTGTGAAGCAAGTGCAGTCAGGATTGATATTTTTTTGGAAATTAAGATAGCTTTTGAGTTGTTGCTATATCATGCAGTTTTTATTCGCATTCTGTAAGGTATTATGTACCTTAGGTATGGAATTGGGCTATTTACCTCCAAAAGAATGTTACTATTTTATCTATTTACCTCCAAAAATATGTTATTACAAGTAGCAAGTATTATGCACATTGCCAGTCCATTTTCCAGAGATTGGGTATTCACACAGTCTGTGGTTATTACATTTCGGCTTCTCTGCTATATGTAAGGAGCAACAGATCAACGCTGCAATGTAGGATTTGGTGACTGGAGGGAGGGGGGTTGCAAGTTGCATACATCAATTGCGGTCTTCACAGATAAGCTGTCTCAACTCTTAGATTTTATTGATGTTACTCCTAAATACTGCAAATATAAGATTGTAATTGCCGGTGACATTAACATTGATCCTAGAGGTAAGGGCTCACAAACATTAGCTTTTCTCAACACATTGAAGTCTTATGACTGTTTTTGTATCAACTCACTTCCCACAAGATTAGATTCATGTCTAGATAACTACATCTCAAACCTTCACCCTACAAGGTATACATGTGCTACAAATCAACCGCATCTATCTGATCACTTAGGGATAGTGTTGACGATTTCTAGCCTCACTCCCTTCAGCACTGGAGAAGTAGATGATGGAAGTGCGAAAACTAGCTATAAGTATAGAGTGTTGAATGATACCAGTATAAACAAGTTAAAACGTTGTTTGAATGAAGTTGATTGGTTTGCAACAATCTGTACAGATCATGTAAATTTGGCATTCAATAATTTTATGCAGGTTCTGTCTAATAATTTCAAAAGATGTTGTCCTCTTAAAACTAGAAAAATCAGCCTCAATAAAAATGGTCAAAAAATAGCAGTGCAGGGAACTGGTACACTCCTCAGTTAAATAATATTAGAACTCTATTAGATTCTAGCCATATGAAATGCAAGACCAATCCTGAACTATTAGAAAATCATAGAAGATTGAAATAGCTCTATAGAGATCAAATAGATTTGGCTAAGAGAAAGGCAAATTATGATTTTATATTGAAATCTAATAATATGTGCAAAGCATCCTGGAGGGTTATAAATGATGAAACAAGGCGACTGCCAAAGAATAAGTCACAATCTGAACCACCTTTATCTGCTTAAGAGTTTAATGATTTTTTCGCAGGAATTTCTAATATGATTTCGGTAAAGAGTGATAATTGCAACAATATTTGTTCTATTGATATTCTATCTGCATCTGGGTTGAAGCCTCAGAATTAACAGCCGTTTGTGTGGTGTGTGGTTGAACCAGACGTTATTTGTACGATTGTTTCAAGAATTAATAATTCCAGGGCAGAGGATGTTTTTGGATTATCCAAATTTGTTTTGAGGGAAATTATAGATGCCATCATAGAACCTTAACATTCCTTATAAATTGGGCTCTTGGAGTAGGGGTGTATTCGGATTGCTTGGAAGTCACTGTGACAGTACCAGTATATAAAAAAGGAGATAAGAACAACATTAATAATTATATGCCAATTTCTCTGGTACCTGTCATATCCAAGATAATGGAAAGCGCAATAAAAATTCAAATTGAGAAATATTTTGAGCAGAATAGATTGTTTCAGTCGGCGCAGTTTGCTTTCAGATGTAATTTGAACACTACTAAAGCAGTTGAAAGCGTTGTGTCTTTTATTATTGATGGCTTTGAAAATGGTGAAGAGGTTAGTGCTCTGCTTTTGGACCTTAGCAAAGCCTTTGATATTGTCCCACACAAGCAACTTATAGAAAAACTGCACTACTATGGATTGAATGGTAATGAGTTGTCACTTTTCATGTCATATCTTTCTGATAGATTCCAGTATGTGAAAATGGGTGAGCAGAAATCTGATTGTAAGAAGGTCTCAGGAGGAGTCCCTCAGGGCTCTGTACTGGGTCCTTTCCTGTTTATAGTATATATGAATGATCTACCCTCATACATCCCTTATAAAACTGTTCTCTATGCAGACGACACGACGCTTCTGTGTTCAAATAAGTCTTCTGAAATAAATAAAATTATCACAACATTTATGACCAACAGAGCCAATATTTGGTTCTCTGCAAATAAGCTTATGGTGAACGAGAGCAAAACAGAATCTATATTGTTTGGTTTGAGTAGAAATTGTAAAAAAAGATCAGTAAAACTACTAGGGATTAACCTTGATTCCAAACTCACTTGGAGTACCCACACTGAAGCTCTTTGCAGTCGCCTATCCAGAGTGATATTCTTATTGAAGAGGTTGAAATTGTGTACTAGTGCTAGTTTAACGTTGATGGCATATTTTGCTCTTTTCCACTCTCATTTACAGTATGGCACCCTATTGTGGGGCAATTCAAGTGGTGCCAGTGACATATTTTTGTGTCAGAAAAGAGCTCTGCGAACCATTTTTAATCTTGGTAGAATGGATCCCTGCAGGCCATTCTTTAAAAGAAACGGCATATTGACTCTGCCCTGTATATTTATGCTGCAAGCTCTGACATTTGTCAAAGATAATCTGAGGCAATTCGATCTAAGATGCGATGTACATCAGCACTTTACAAGAGAGCGTAAACAAATAAATACCGGACGGGTACGACTTTCCAATACACAAAATATGTATGTATATATTTCGGTATAAAATTATTTAATAAACTGCCTGAAAGTATCCGTGATAAAAACTCTAGATCGTTCAGGTGCGCAATTTCCAAACTATTCAAAAATAGGGCTTTTTATTCGATTGAGGAGATGTTGGCAGTTGACATTTCATGTTAATATTTGACCTCTATTATAATATTGTTATTGCCAATTCGAAATATGACTGTATATAACTGTGAAGATACTAAGTACGCGGGACTGTTAGCTGTGATAGTATTTCTCTGTTTTGAGTACCTATGTGAAATGTATGTATAATATATATGTTTACCTGATGACTTTGTCAATACATCTATTAAGTTCAAGGCAATAGAAACATTTTGAATTTGAATTTGAATTTAAAGTGCACTCCTACAACACAAAGAATGTGGAAAAATTTGTATGTGCCACGCTATCCCTGTTTCCCTGTGCTGGCATTGAAAATGTTCAACCATTTGCCACAGTCAGTGAGAGAGCGCCCAGTGAGTTTTTCCAGGAAGCCCTTATCGAAGTGGCTGATTGACAGAAATCTACAGGCAATAAATGAATTTTTCAGTAAGAATGCTCATGATCTGGAATATTGCCATCATATGATCATGTTAGTGTGTGGTCTGTTGACCATTGTGATGAGCAGTTTATATTATATAATTCCCTGCTATAAATTGTTTGAAAATGAAATGACCCAGGAATGACCGGTGATCTTGAAACTGGAAATATATTAATATCTGATGCTGATGTGGGAGCTTGTTTCTTCAAACCAATTAGTCAATTGGTTAGTATTTTACTTGATTCAATAAGTTGACCTAAACCTCGAGTTTCAAGAAGAATTAAGATTTTAATAGATTTTCAGTTTACTGCAAACTCTGTTAAATACAAACGGCAGAGAGAATTAATAATAATAATTTCTGTGATTGCCAATGAATTGCATCCAGAGGAGTTTATTGACAAAACATATACATAATTGTTATATTATACATACAAAATTGCTTATACTTAACTTATTTTTAATCATGATACCACACTATAATAATATGTATGGGGGTGATCATAATATTCTTTTCTAAAACATACGTATAAAAATTTAATTAGTAATTTTAGATATAAAGGTTTGTTAGTTATTGAAGGTAGAATAAAAAGAAGACAGTAGTTCATCCTATATCCTATTTACAATGAGCTCCTCGGTCTGGCAAATGCCAATATCAATATAACCAATTATTCCTACGTTTCAATTGTAAATTTCAAGGAAATTGATATACGATTCTCCTCTGTATATGTTTATGAGTACGATAACAAATTATGAATGTTATTTACTTTTGGATGGTGGGGTGGAGGAAGTTAACTAAAACTACTAAACACTCTCCATACGTTCCTGGGCTTATGTTCTTTTAAATAGAAGCACATTATTATTATAGATAAGTTGGATAATTATTAATCAGTTTTTTGAAAGGTGCAATAAAGATTTTGAGTGATTGATATTAATGTTTATAAATATTATCGTATATTTTGTTTCAGATATAAATTGCCCATCAACAACATGCAAGCTTCTCCTGGGGAAGACCTCACGCCAGATTATATGAATATACTAGGAATGATTTTCAGTATGTGCGGTTTAATGATGAGGGTCAGTATTGATGAATAGCTTAGATGTTATTGCCATTACGAATATCAAGAGCAAAAATAACTATTTTCATCTTTACACTTATTCAAACTTTTTTAAAAGTAGGTTGAATAATCTTCTGCTCAAGTGTAGTCCATGTGAATACTAATTTTTACTTTCCTTGCCATAGGTAAGGAAAGTATTGCTTTCCGAAAAAATTAAGGTACCCCAATTTCCAAATTTCTATACGTTTCAAGGTCTGAGTCCAAAAAAGTGGTTTTTGGGTATTGGTCTGTATGTGTGTGTGTGTGTATGTGCGTCTGTGTACACGATATCTCATCTCCCAATTAACGGAATGACTTGAAATTTGGAACTTAAGGTCCTTACACTATGAGGATCCGACACGAACAATTTCTATCAAATTCAATTCAAGAATGGCGGCTAAAATGGCAAAAATGCAGTCAAAAACAGGGTTTTTCGCGATTTTCACGAAAACGGCTCCAACGATTTTGATCAAATTTATACCTAAAATAGTCATTGATAAGCTCTATCAACTGCCACAAGTCTCATATCTGTTAAATTTTCAGGGGCTCCTACCCATCCATGCAAAGTTTGATTTTAGATTCCCAATTATCAGGCTTCAGATACAATTTAAACAAAAAACTCCAAATGGAAAAGATTGAGCATAAAAATCTGTACAATTAATGTTCAGTAACATTTTCACCTAAATTGAAAATAAGATCAAAATTCGATAAAATGTGATTATCCAATTGAAAACTGTTGATTCTATTAAATCATTCACTATGAAGAGATAGCAGACCTCGTGTGTCTACAGCGTTATTGTCCTGTCACCAGCTGGCTGAGATCTTTGAATAGTAGACTTGAGATGCGCGGGAACACTAGCGTCAGGTGATCAATTTTCATAACGGCAAGGAAAGTTGTGTGAGTGCGCCACACCAGATTTTTCGCTATAGGGCTACTAAAATTATTGAAACACATAACACAATGAAACTTATTTAAATACTCCCTTCTACTCTATTAAATCACAACTAGTTTCAACTCAGAGCCATTTTCAAGTGTAATTCATTTAAATTAGTTGTGATTTGATAAAATGAAAAACGGTACATTAATTCTAATAAGATTATTCATTCTAGCTTGGCCGGGCTAAGTGGGAATTGTCCTATTAGGACTAGAAATAATATTCTAAAATCTATATTATTCTACAAGGAATAATATTCCAAAATCCTATTAGGAATAATATTTTCACTGTACAGGACATGTTCACTGATAGCTATGAATTGGAATCCAGCTTTATTCCGCAGCAGAAACGGTTAGCCTTACAGAAGCGTAACAGAAGTAAATTTCATGATCCCGCTATGTACTACCATAGCCACCTCTAATACAAGGCCGCGGCCTACGATATTGCAACGTCGCAGTGCAGGCCTAGAATCTAATACATGATCGGTGAAATAGATTTAAAATAATACCAGCTGATCTTTTTCACCAATCATGTATTAGATTCTAGGCCTACACTGCGACGTTGCAATATCGTAGGCCGCGGCCTTGTATTAGAGGTGGCTATGGTACTACTGACCTTACATTTTTCATTGTTCCACAGAAGTACTAAACAAAATTGGATTGAATTCTACTTATCTCATTTATTCATTTGATGCATTTATTTTTCAGTTAAAGTGGTGTGCCTGGGTTGCTCTTTATTGCTCGTGTATAAGTTTTGCCAACTCGAGAATAAATGATGATACAAAGCAGATCCTTAGCAGTTTCATGTAAGTGTCAATAAAATTCTTTCCGACTGTCATGAATATTAATTTATGACTAGCAGGTAACTCGTGCTCTGCTATGATCTAATTAAAAACTTGAAAACATGACCTTCTGAAATCTTGAATAATTTAAAATAGACCTTCAACCATCCTCGGTAAATTAAAAATCTTTATGCGACATTTCAAGTTAATCAGCTCAGTAGTTCAGACGTGATGATGCGTCATTCGTGAATTTCCTTGGACTACTGGAGCAACTAAGAGGTCATTGTAACAAGAAGCTTGTGAGTAGGCTTATGCAGCTTCCATTCTACTAAATTTTGTCTTTTTTTTTAATTTTACTGTTGAATGCTTATTTGCTTTTAAAAAGCATGAGCATTCAATAGGCATTACAAATTTCAATAAATCAATTAATTTCAAGAAATTGCATGGTCAGTAACTGAAACAAAAAATGTAGCTTGTTTACAAACCAAATTAAATAACAAGATAACACTTACTAATCACTTGAAACGGTAAAATAATGATTAACTTTGTTGCTGTTAGTGCTATAAATGCTGTTTCAAGTGAAAACCCCCGACTGGAAAAGGCAAATAAGAAAATTACAAAATAGATATTTGTTTTCCATATATATTAATTAGTTCACATGTAATATGTTTCACCTTTTAAGTTTTCCAAACAACGAATTGAACAGTTCTGATTCGGCTTCACTTGTGTAAGAATTGTATGGAATGGGAGCCATGAAATTGACCAGCTTCTGATGCACCGTGTACCTCAACCTCCTTCCTTTGGTCGACTTCACATCGACGTTCCTCTTCATCTTGTTCCTGGCCTTTTGCAATTCCTTCCATTGCCTGTAACAACAAAAAAACATATTTTTCTATTAAAAATAATAAAGATCAAAGATCACTTTTATATTGAGTAATATTGATTCAAGAGTAATAATTTTCAATTCACCATCATTGTTTACATAAATGGAATAAATAAATTTAGATTAATGGAAGGATCGAAAAATGTGATTGGTAGAATTGATGATATTCTTATTCTTGAAAAGTTGGCGATTTGTGAAATTTCAAAATACCAAAACTTCCAAGAATAGGTAAACATGTACAGTTCGAGCAAAAGCTTAAAAACTTGTTGAGAATCTCCAATATTGAAACTTGAAATTTACAGTAAATTCAATACTTATTACTGTATAAGATCAGAGCAAGTTTGGATTTTTCGCATAATACATAATTTATATTGATTTTTATAACAAATTTGGTGGATCATTAAATTCAAGTCAGTGAAAGTTTTCAACCTCGATTTTGAAATTCAAAAATTATTTCCAGTTTCCACGTTTAATGACGGAATCAGATTTTGTGAACAACTTTCAGATCCTGTAAAAATCTCTACTTTTTTTAATCTATCGTTTTCAATTTATCAGAATAATTAAAGTTTGAAAAGCTAGTGAACAATATTCACTGCAAATTGATCAAAAATAGTATACCTTCCCCGTTCGCTGGGATCATCAATATCTGCGGATCTTTGATTGATTAGCTCTCTCAGAAGTCTATGGTAGAAATCGTCATCGTCAAAGATTTCCTCATCGAATTCAGCCAGCTCCTGAAATCAAAAGAAGGTACTATTATAAACTAAACGTGGTTTACCGTTTTTTTATTGCAGTGATGCCCACATGAGCTTTTTGCTTGTGCGAGGGTGAATTATGAGATGATCAAACGTCCATGCCTATTCCATGGGATTCGAACCGGCGACCAGGTAGCACTAGCAGACTGAAAGGGTGCAACGCCTTAGTCAACTCGGCTATCTGGCCGGCATTATTTTATTGCAATACTTATCTGATATGAATTCATACGTTCTCATTAAAAATTGAATTTGAAACTACAGTAGACTCCGGTTACAACGCGGTTGAAGGGACCATCCGGTTCTGAGCGCTATAGCCGGAGCAGCGCTATAACCAGTGTTGCCATTTATCAACAGTGGAAATGGGTTCTAAGACAATCAAGCACTAAACAGCTATTTAAATTACTATGCCATTCTTGTTTTATATACTGAACACTTTGAACAAGTTTTTGATAAATATTTTATGATCTTACTTCCTAAATTATTCATTGATAGTCTTTCAATTTTTCTAGAATTTAGAAATTTTCTGTCTATGCTACTTGAAATTTCATACAAATTTGACAGTATCATGTCATCACTCTCATTCTCTCTCCTACATTCATAGAAATGAATCAATTGTTTCACTTGATTGAAAGCCTGAGAAAGAGTTGGAGGCTTCAAAAATTCCTCTTTCACTTCACAATCTGCTTCAAAAACATGAACACCACTGTCAGTCTACTGACAATGTCCAGTTCACAAAGTATTTTCAGTAAAGTAACAGAGAGGGAAAGAGTAGGGGCGATTGACACCATACAAACTGGTTATAATAGGGATATCCAAGAGGTGGGAGAGGCTCTTAACTATTCTATAAATTGTCACTGGTGAATTGTTTAATAATAGTCTATTTTGTGGAATTTCATTCACTGAGAGCAACAATAAAGCTATGGGATATTATGTGAAAACAGCGCTATATCCGGAGATACACAGCGTTATAAAAGGATCCTAAATACACATAATTATACGGGATATTGGTCGGTCCTGTCTTGTAAGAGCACTATAGCCGGATTAGCGTTCTAACCGGAGGCGTTGTAGCCGGAGTCCACTGTATTTTCGATTAAAATACATGGATAGCACGCAAAGGCTAAGACCAAGTTTCTGGAAACCTAATTCCCGGTTTTAAGAACTACCAAACTTCATGTACCATTAAAGTTGAAGCTCTATCAAGTCTGTATAAACATTATTTCGTTAAGATAAACATTATTGGTGACGTAATTTTATAAAACTTTCAACTCTGTGCCTGTATTTGTAATTGTAAATAACTGCCTCGCGGACAATTAAGACAGCATTACCACAATTTGACGTATTGAAGGTGTTCCTGTGGAGTTGTCTTAAAGGCAAGGTACACAGCAAATGCCATACAACAAACCAGTAAAGCGTACCCAGCTTGGCCATGTTCGAATGTCCAGATGAAACCGGGCCAGTGACCAACCTTTTTTTCATCAGTGTTGTCCGCAGCTGCACTATTGGGATCGAGCGGGCAGTAGACAGAGCGTTTGGTCTGCGTGCGTTTGATGAGGCGTGTCTTGTCGCTGAGTAGATTCTCTATCTGCTTCAGCGTTGTGTTGGCGAACGCTCCGAATCCGTCTCTAGAATCACCACGAGCGCCGACGTTCAGCGTCTTCTCGTTCCACTTTTGAATGGCCGCATTGCGTGCCGGCAAGTAGACATCACGCTGGCGACTCAGTTCGCGACTAAAATCGCCAACTTTGCGCTGCTTTTTCGCAGGCGGAGGCTGCGCCTCTTCTCCGTCCTCCTCCTCCTCCTCCTCCTCTTCCTCACTTTGTACACCATCGAAGCCTGATGCAATGCTACTACTAATAGATGCATCATCATCATCATCGCCACCATCGTTCATCTCTGCATCTTCTTCATTACTGCAAAACATGATAGAATGCAATTTTATTTTCCTACAGTTACCTTGAAAAGTGACCATTCCTGAACTGATTACAAAACGCAAAGAATCACTTTTCCGCTCTACTGCGCAAAGTATTACTTTGCGTACTCCAGATTTGCAACATGGCAACACAAAATAGTTGGTGGGTTATATGGAGGATTAGTGCACGAAAACAAAAAGTAAGTTGGTAACAATGACTGTGGTTAGATTTAGATAAGAATCATTTCAATGGCTACCCTACATTTATGATAAAATCCCAATCTAGAAATCCAAAACAAGAATAATGTTCATCTAAATCATAATTAAATAATCATCATTTACGAATTCTCATCATTTAATAATAAATAATAGTTCTTTTCTATTGATAATTATTATTTGAAATGCAAGCGATGAAAAAAATAGCAAATATACATTAAAAAATTCGAATTTTGAGGTTAAATGATTACTGTTCGATATCCATATAAATAAAAATAATAAAAAACATAAGAATACTACAATTAATATTCTCTGTTGTCTATGTTATTTTTATAAATATTTTTCAGTTTACTTTGAGAATTTTTCTCGGTAATTTGAGCAAAAGTCTAAATTTCTGAATCCTGTTTCAGTACTTTTTAGCTGGATGAAACAAACTTAGGTACGATTCTTCCCGCTAGGTCGCGCGCTTGTCGGTTCAGCCATCTTGCAGCCATCCCAATCAGCTGTTGGCATATATTTTGAATGCGAATTTTTTGTTCTATCTGTATTTTTTCTGATTCTTGAATGAATAAAAATGAGAACTTTGGCTGAGAATTTTCAACTTCAATTGGATTATTAATTTGAGAATGAATTAAGGTTGTTATTAATAGCAGCATCACACACACAAACATTTGATGTATTTCAGCCATCATTTTACCCATAATCAACCACTTTTCATATTCAATAGTAACTATAGGAAAAGTTTAATGTGAAATACGTGAGCAAAGTTCCTCTGCTGCACTCAAGAAGCCATTTCGCCCTCGCCTACGGCTTGGGCATAAACGTTTCTTTCGGTGCAGCAAACTGTCACTTTGTGCACTAGTTGCACAAATAACTATTGTGAAGTTAATATTGCGTTGTTTTTAATGGTTATATTGTATTGAACATCAATGGTTCTATTTTTCAAAGTGATAGTGTGGTAGATAACCTCAATGAAAAAGAAAAGTTACTTTGGCACCACGATAAAATTGATTGAATCAGAATGAATAGGTACACTACATCTACTCTAACATCAACACTATAACATGGGTGACCATACTTCCATAAACGTATATTATTTGTGGAGTTATTTGTACAACTTGGTAATATATTGTGCATGTATTTGTAATAGGAAATGAATTTATTAGCTTATTCAAATTTCAATTTATTGGAATTAATGTCACATTGAAATCGTGGTATAGAAGAGAAGGTTTAGCACATAAAAAGTGATAGAATTCCAATTCAGTTACTCCATTTAACCATGTTTGATAATACCGTATTGTCTTTAGCAGAAGTAAATGATTAATTATTCTGTTATCAACTGGTAGCTGTCCTACTGTTGGGCTGTTATAATTTTCTAGTTGTGCCAATAATTGTATTTTATTTTAAATGGATAGTTTATTGAATAATTATTTTGAAGAATTATTTAGTAGGCCTATTCTATATTTGTTGTAAAACAGATTAAATAGTGATTTCGATAGAAATATACAAAAGATAATAATTGTATAGGCTTGAACCTTTACCTCCGCTTTGAAGACGTAATAAACTCCGGTTGACAACTCATCAACGCCGCCTGAAAATGAGATTTTTATGAGAGAAGCAGGTGCTTGAATATCAAATGAAACCAGAATCATTCGCAGACAAGATTAATCTTGACTCTATTCAATCAAAGCTCACGATATAGCATTAATTTTAAATAGTTATTCCACAAGATTATTTCTCAAAAAACATGTCTGAGCCATCGGACTGAAAATGAATAATAAGAGTAGAAATGGGAACAGAATTTGGGAACGACATTGACAATACACCTGTATATAAGATTTGGATGAAGGAGGTTGGGTGGATGTTTGTGATGGTTGGAAGCTGATTCGATTTGGGCTCGATTCACCCAGAAAAATCTTGACATTTTTAAAAAGTTATCCCTATTTTTCATAGCGAGAAATTTTGGGGTAGGTTTTTGAAAAATTGGATTTTTTTTTCTTGTTTAAGGTAACACAGATACTTCAACAAATATATGCGAAAAATCATTTGGAAAAACGAAAAGAATAATGTTTACAGGAGTTGAAATTTTGATAACATTTAAATTTTTATGTTTTTTTTTTTTCAAATAGAGATTATAGAGCTTCCTTGTAGAACTAAACATCATTTGTGAAATAATATTTCCTAAAGAAACTACACCAGAAGAAATAAAACATTAAAAATTAGAATTTTCTAAAGAAGTTTTGCACCTCGGTTTTTTTCAAATCAGAGACCCCTTCCGACGCGTGCGGCGCGAGTTAAAGAATGGAGGGCCATGATTATTATCCAAATATGATTATTATCCCAGCATTAATGAATGATTGAGTGGTGATTTATTGTCTTTGACATTTGCAGTGCTACGGTATGTGTAAATTGATTTACAATAAGTTTTTACATTATTATCATTACAATTTACACCTGTTTTTATCAGTTTAATATTACAATATATTATTTTTGAATAATTCAATTGTATGTTAAATTAATTTTCGATAATTTATAGATGATAAAATAGCCTAGTATCAGGAAAAATTAATAAATTTAATTTTATTAGTTTAGTAGTTTTTTGAGAGGGGATATACCATATTTATTGAAAGGAAAAAGGACATTTGACCTACCTGTAAATCTATCAAAGTACTGAGTGTATTGCCAAAATGTTTGACAGTTTTTGAAATTTTATTTTGCTCTGGCTTTGCTAATTTTGAGACCATCTGAGAAAAATTATCAATTTGCGGCAGTCTATTTGAGGCCGCGAGACATTTCTGCAGTTTGATTCGGCATTCCAGAAGGGTTTCCCAGATTTCTGAAACAAAATGACCCGTGAACTTGATAACAGAGACACGAAAATAATTTATTAATAAGTATGAAATCAACGAATAGATGTTTTTAAGCTTATCCTCTAGTGGAAAATCTTGTTCAATTTCTATGGTCATGATCTAGTTATGGATGTAATTGAATGGATGTGTCTAAACATATTATTTTCGGCTTACCATGAGCCACGATTTCATAAATTGAGTAATATTGTAAATATAAATAATAATTAAGGCAATAACTGTATCATAATTTATGAATATATTATTTTATTTATCAGAACTCATGCACTGTCAAAGGTTACAACCAAATACAGCAACTTATTTATTTTTCAAATCTACTTAATTGAAGTTAATAACCTGCAGTGTGGTAGCTACATGAACTTGTACGATAGGAAAATATCGAATAAGTTCACTGTGTACATTCGTTGTCGTGTAAAAATCGTGACAAAAGACGAAACAGTTCTACTTCCAACAAAGATTGTAATCTGATAATTAAATTCCTTTCCAAGCAATTCTTTACCTCAATTCAAATTTTACAATCTGAACTTAATTTTTGAGCTCGAAAAAAATATTATACTGTAATAAAATACAAATATGTATTAAGACATCAATATGGTTTTAGTTTTCAACTAAAATATTGTAATTAAATAAGACTACTGATAATTACCATACTGCTTCCTAATAGCATTTCCCTTCTCAATGTCTTCATGCACGTCCAAACTCTTTTTAGTATACTGGTAGATTGAAGAGCTGTCTTCCGGCTCATTTTCATCTCTCTTTCCATTGGCTTTTGCTGGCTTTTCATCCGCACTGACAAAGCACAAACATTCGTGATAATTGAAAAAAAAACGTTTTCAACTGAGTGGCATATGACAGTTCATTTTGCATCAAACTACAGTTTTATCAAATAACAGTTTTATAAACTACACATCTCACAGTTGTTTCAACTACATCGGAGGTATAAACTACCCAAGTGTTTATAGGTGAAGTCGTATATTGAAGATTTCCTACACTTCAATCATTGTATCAATAGAAAATGATTGATAGTATAACCGAGTAGTGACAATGTTCAGAAGTCGTTAGTGAGATAAGCTTGTAAGCACCATTAAAAATCTTTGTACGAAATTTCGAGTTATTAAGTAATTTTGGTGTGATAATGCATCACACTAATCGATCTTGACCATTTTATTACATTACTAGTGTGTACCCCTTGCTTCGCAACAATCAGTGAGCCTTGAACCTTCCTTTTCGGTGTCCAGCGTCGTATCACGACATACGGAATAAACATAATTATTGAAATATTATTAAAATGGAGCGAATTAAATAAATCAAACTGGTATTGAACAAATATTTAAAATGTTTGTGCAAGATATTTCGAAATAGTTCACAAAGTGGTTCATCAAATATATAATAGCTGCTTAATCCTATCCCTATGTGATTCAATTTCTACTTTTTGAATTAGAATAGAATAGAATAATGATTTATTGACATAAACAAAACAATACACACTTTTCAAATATAAATTAAATCATAAGCTTGGCTTCTAAGCCGTCAGCTGAAGATGGAGTTTCATAATTATTTAGTTATGCATATATTTCAATCATACATTAGTGACTATAGTAGTATTTAAAGTTATACAGTTTAAACAAAATTTCATCAGAATTTAATAAAAGAAACATATTATGAGACTAAAACTATGATTAATATTAAATTTAGAGAAAAGCTCAAAACAAAGCACAATGCGAATGATCAATTATTGAAATTATCTATTAAAAACCATCGGTATTTCCATGCGTCCCTACAATATAATGCTAAGTTCTTCCAGTTTTTGCCATTCATAAAGTCCTTGAACTCATCCATTTGCAAAAGGGCCTCTCCCATCCACTTCCTTCTCCATTCTCCTAACACTGGACATCTTGCTATAAAATGATAGATATCCTCCTGCTCTTTTTTATTGCATAGCGAACAGCACCAATTTCTTTCCGGCATCCAAGGTCTGTAGTTCAAGTCAATTAATTAATTCTCCTCTCGCCTTCATAATCCATCGAACCTCCGTAAATTTCAGGTCGCTTTCAAGATAGCTATCCTTTCCCAGGCTATGGTTCAGACTTTTGTATATCAGATGATATTCTGCATCTCTCGCCTTAGCCTGCAAGTTTTCCAAATTCTTTAATCTCACTCCCTCTGTCAACTTTTTCAATTCTTTTTTCCAGTTAGGAACAGTTTGAACACCCAAATTAATCTCAATTCCCAAATCTCCGGCTATCTCATTCCAACATTTATACCAGGAGAATCGTTGATTAATTATCTGGAAAGCCAACTTTTTCGGATATCTCCCATCTCCATATGATAGTACTATAAGAATGTAAGCTATCTGCAAGTTGAGGGTAAATTCATATAAAGACGACTCCCTAGTTTCCAAGAGAAGAAGATAGTTAGGTGTATTCGAGGGCAATCCAAACAATCGCTTTATAAAGAATCGCTCAAGCTTCTCCACTTCATCAAACCTTCTATATCCCCATACTTGCGCTCCATAGCACATAACTGCCCTAGCAACCGCTCTAAACAATATCCACTTTGACGACAAAGGCACACTCGCCTCACTGACCATATGCTTCCATGCTACATTCAATCCCATCTTTGCACACTTCAATTTTTCACTCATATGATTTGTAAAACTCAAATTTGGAGTAAGTATCATACCTAATCCTTCCTCATTCTTCCGCCCTTCCTAAAAATCATTATCTTTGACTTTTCTAAATTCACGCAAAGACTCCACATCTTGCAATATTTTTCCAACCTAACAATCATGCCTTGCAATTCTTTTGGGGAATCTGCCAATACAACAATATCGTCTGCATACATTAATAAGCTTACTTTAAACCCTACCAAACAAGAACCCCCTCTCAATTCATCCTCCAGATCATTTAAAAAAAGTGCAAACAATAATGGACTTAATAAATAACCAACCTTGTCTGACACCAGTACCTGTACAAAACGACTCCGTTATACCATATTTATACCACACACTCGACGCTGTATCTCTATACAAGCTTTTAATAATTGCGAGAACCTTAGTTGACAATCCCATAGTAGAAAGCTTGTATAACAACGCCCCCCTGTGAATTGTATCGAATGCAGCACGGAAATCGACGAAGAAAGCATACAACTTGCCCCCTTTTTTTTGCGCACTTCAACTCAGCCAATGAGATGAGACTGAATAGATTATCCACTGTCGAGTAACCCTTGCAAAATCCTGCTTGGTTTCCCTTTAGAATCCCATTATTTTCCACCCAACACTCCAGTTTGAGAAGCAGAAGGCCAGTAAAAATCTTAGCAATCGCATCAATAAACGAAATACCTCTGTAATTGGAAGCCAAATTTATATCACCTTTTTTGAGCAATGGATAAATTATGGAATGCCTAAAACTCGATGGAACATCTCCTCTTGAAAATAACTCATTGCAAACTCTAACTATTTCATTCAGCAGCTGGTCTGGTGCATTCTTATAAAATTCATATGGTATACTATCCCTACCCGCCGCTTTGTTATTTTTAGCCTTTTTTAATACAATTTTAAGCTCTTCTAGTGTAAAATCTTTGTCTAATTGCTCATTTGCTATGTATGGTTCAGCAAAAGAAAATGTCTTTGAACTCAAGGGTGATTTCAGTAACTCTGAAAAATGATTGACCCAATCTGAAATTCCAATTTTGTTAACGAGTCGACAGTCACGTCTTTTCAATTTATTCACCGCCTCCCAAAACGATTTTGTATCTTTTAAACTATCCAAGCTACTATACAAAACCGCACGATATTTTTTTTGCTTAGCTATACAAAGTTTCTTATACTTTTTCTTTTCTGTCAATAACATTTCTCTGATATAATCAGAATTATTCCTTCTGAATATTTTCAATAATGCAAATATCTTATCACGCAGTCTAGCACAATCCCCATCAAACCACTCTTGCTTGAACTTTACTTTCTGCTGTCCTATCTGTAAGATTTTATTTGAAGATTTCTTAATGCAATAGGTTAATTCAAAAACTGATTGTTCTGTATCGACATTATCTAAACTTCTTCCTCTAATATTCAATTGCTGCATGTTGCAGATAACTCTATCTTTATATATAATATTTATTTAATATTTACTATATATTTTTTCATCACTTTTACTCCAAATTAATTTCGGTGGCAGACGACTGTATGCCTTAACCCTGTCCTGAGCCGCGCCAATTTTCTTCAACTGGAGTTGCACTGGCAAATGATCAGAAGAAATCTGTGGAACAACAATGAACCCATTCAAAAATGGTATGCTATTTTTAGAAATCGCAACCAAATCGATCACCGATGCTCCCATACTTCCTATAAATGTGTAATTGCCATCTGTATCACCCTTTACTCGACCATTTAAAACAATTAATTCAAAGTCATCACATAATTCGAGAAATTTTTGTCGTCTACTATTTGATATCTTATCTTTTGATTTTCTATTTAAGGACAGATTGACTAGCGAAGACGATTCTTCGTTAAAAAATATCTCATCAGATAATTCTTGTTTCTCGCCTATCCTAACATTTGAATCCCCTATAAGAATTAAGTTGGGTATTTCACTTCCATAAATTGAATCACTTAAAGTATTAAACTCATTCGTCCAGTCATTACAATTGAGATACAGTTTTATCAAATGACAGTTTTATAAACTACATATCTCACAGTTGTTTCAACTACATCGGAGGTATAAACTACCCAAGTGTTTATAGGAAAGGTTGTATATTGAAGATCTCCTACACTTCAATCATTGTATCAATAGAAAATGATTGATAGTATAACCGAGTAGTGACAATGTTCAGAAGTCGTTTTCAAGGGTTAACAGTAATTGCTCCGCTAATATTAATGAAAAAATATAATTGGGTCTCGAAAAATTAAAAAAAGTTATTACATTCATTCAGTTTATTGTAAGCAGGGTTAATAGTGAGATAAGCTTGTAAGCACCATTAAAAATCTTTGTACGAAATTTCGAGTTATTAAGTAATTTTGGTGTGATAATGCATCACACTAATCGATCTTGACCATTTTATTACATTACTAGTGTGTACCCCTTGCTTCGCAACGATCAGTGAGCCTTGAACCTTCCTTTTCGGAGTCCAGCGTCGTATCACGACATACGGAATAAACATAATTATTGAAATATTATTAAAATGGAGCGAATTAAATAAATCAAACTGGTATTAAACAAATATTCAAAATGTTTGTGCAAGATATTTCGAAATAGTTCACAAAGTGGTTCATCAAATATATAATAGCTGCTTAATCCTATCCCTATGTGATTCAATTTCTACTTTTTGAATTAGAATAGAATAGAATAATGATTTATTGACATAAACAAAACAATACACACTTTTCAAATATAAATTAAATCATAAGCTTGGCTTCTAAGCCGTCAGCTGAAGATGGAGTTTCATAATTATTTAGTTATGCATATATTTCAATCATACATTAGTGACTATAGTAGTATTTAAAGTTATACAGTTTAAACAAAATTTCATCAGAATTTAATAAAAGAAACATATTATGAGACTAAAACTATGATTAATATTAAATTTAGAGAAAAGCTCAAAACAAAGCACAATGCGAATGATCAATTATTGAAATTATCTATTAAAAACCATCGGTATTTCCATGCGTCCCTACAATATAATGCTAAGTTCTTCCAGTTTTTGCCATTCATAAAGTCCTTGAACTCATCCATTTGCAAAAGGGCCTCTCCCATCCACTTCCTTCTCCATTCTCCTAACACTGGACATCTTGCTATAAAATGATAGATATCCTCCTGCTCTTTTTTATTGCATAGCGAACAGCACCAATTTCTTTCCGGCATCCAAGGTCTGTAGTTCAAGTCAATTAATTAATTCTCCTCTCGCCTTCATAATCCATCGAACCTCAGTAAATTTCAGGCCGCTTTCAAGATAGCTATCCTTTCCCAGGCTATGGTTCAGACTTTTGTATATCAGATGATATTCTGCATCTCTCGCCTTAGCCTGCAAGTTTTCCAAATTCTTTAATCTCACTCCCTCTGTGAACTTTTTCAATTCTTTTTTCCAGTTAGGAACACTTTGAACACCCAAATTAATCTCAATTCCCAAATCTCCGGCTATCTCATTCCAACATTTATACCAAGACAATCGTTGATTAATTATCTGGAAAGCCAACTTTTTCGGATATCTCCCATCTCTATATGATAGTACTTTAAGAATGTAAGCTACCTGCAAGTTGAGGATAAATTCATATAAAGGCGACTCCCTAGTTTCCAAGAGAAGAAGATAGTTAGGTGTATTCGAGGGCAATCCAAACAATCGCTTTATAAAGAATCGCTCAAGCTTCTCCACTTCATCAAACCTTCTATATCCCAATACTTGCGCTCCATAGCACATAACTGCCCTAGCAACCGCTCTAAACAATATCCACTTTGACGACAAAGGCACACTCGCCTCACTGACCATTTATGCTTCCATGCTGCATTCAATCCCATCTTTGCACACTTCAATTTTTCACTCATATGATTTGTAAAACTCAAATTTGGAGTAAGTATCATACCTAAATACTTATATCTATTTACAACCTCAATAGCTTCACCTCTGAAAATCCTTCCACATTCTTCCGCCCTTCCTAAAAATCATTATCTTTGACTTTTCTAAATTCACGCAAAGACTCCACATCTTGCAATATTTTTCCAACCTAACAATCATGCCTTGCAATTCTTTTGGGGAATCTGCCAATACAACAATATCGTCTGCATACATTAATAAGCTTACTTTAAACCCTACCAAACAAGAACCCCCTCTCAATTCATCCTCCAGATCATTTAAAAAAAGTGCAAACAATAATGGACTTAATAAACAACCTTGTCTTTTTTTTTTAGATTACGTCCTAAAGACTCCAGTCATGGAGTATAAGACAAGTTATGTTATTACATAATAATTCTAGCACTAAGTAGTTCAACCTAGTTTAGGTTTGAAAGGAATTCTTGTACACTATAAAAAGCTTTATCAACTAAATATTTTTTCATTTGTTTTTTGAAAATCTTCAAATCATCATTACTTTTCAAGATTTGAGGTAGCTTGTTATAAAATTTCCTATCAATATAATCTGGTTTTTGTTCAAATAACCTACTATTGTGACCCATTATATGATAATCTGCTCTGTTTCGCGTATTATACTCATGAACATCTGAATTCTGGATCACACCACTCGTTTTCACATGCATTACAACTTCATATACATACAAAGATGGCACAGTTAATAGACCAAGCTTTTTAAATAAAGGCCTACAAGAGTCTAACCTATTCACTTTCTCTATACATCTGAGTGCCTTCTTTTGAATCTTAAACACTCTGTCCATATTTTGTTGAGATGAATTACCCCATACTAAAATAGCATACCTAATATGAGGTAGTATAAGTCCATGGTAAGCAGTTAACAGTAGTTTTTTATCATTCAGCCTAGCAAGCTGCCGCAGGACAAATACCCCAGATGATATCTTATTACATATCCTCTCAATGTAAGGATGCCATGTTAATTTCCTGTCCAATAAAATTCCCAAGAATGCTACTTT
The DNA here is from genome assembly GCF_014356525.2 of Nilaparvata lugens. Taxonomy (NCBI): domain Eukaryota; kingdom Metazoa; phylum Arthropoda; class Insecta; order Hemiptera; family Delphacidae; genus Nilaparvata; species Nilaparvata lugens. The sequence continues at coordinate 85,119,381 of NC_052504.1, forward strand.
CTCTTCTTGGTCTAATTCATTTTCCTCTACAAACACATTTATTTCTCTATCCTCTACTGAATTATATTTACTTTTGAATTGTAGGAATTGACATTTCTTACTATTTATTGTTAATTGCCTTTGCTTCAAGAATTGGACAATTGACTGTACTCCAGTAAAAGCATTTATTTCTAGACTATCTAATAAATAATTGTTAAAGATAAGCGATGTGTCATCAGCAAACAACAGAGCTCTGTGATCTTTTAACTCTTTTGGTAATTGGTTCACATACAACAGAAACAGTAAGGGACCCAGAATTAAGCCTTGAGGTACTCACTGAGGTCTGACACCAGTACCTGTACAAAACGACTCCGTTATACCATATTTAACCACACACTCGACGCTGTATCTCTATACAAGCTTTTAATAATTGCGAGAACCTTAGTTGACAATCCCATAGTAGAAAGCTTGTATAACAACGCCCCCCTGTGAATTGTATCGAATGCAGCACGGAAATCGACGAAGAAAGCATACAACTTGCCCCCTTATTTTGCGCACTTCATCTCAGCCAATGAGATGAGACTGAATAGATTATCCACTGTCGAGTAACCCTTGCGAAATCCTGCTTGGTTTTCCTTCAGAATCCCATTATTTTCCACCCAACACTCCAGACTGAGAAGCACAAGGACAGTAAAAATCTTAGCAATCGCATCAATAAACGAAATACCTCTGTAATTTGAAGCCAAATTTATATCACCTTTTTTGAGCAATGGATAAATTATGGAATGCCTAAAACTCGATGGAACATCTCCTCTTGAAAATAACTCATTGCAAACTCTAACTATTTCATTCAGCAGCTGGTCTGGTGCATTCTTATAAAATTCATATGGTATACTATCCCTACCCGCCGCTTTGTTATTTTTAGCCTTTTTTAATACAATTTTAAGCTCTTCTAGTGTAAAATCTTTGTCTAATTGCTCATTTGCTATGTATGGTTCAGCAAAAGAAATGTCTTTGAACTCAAGGGTGATTTCAGTAACTCTGAAAAATGATTGACCCAATCTGAAATTCCAATTTTGTTAACGAGTCGACAGTCACGTCTTTTCAATTTATTCACCGCCTCCCAAAACGATTTTGTATCTTTTAAACTATCCAAGCTACTATACAAAACCGCACGATATTTTTTTTGCTTAGCTATACAAAGTTTCTTATACTTTTTCTTTTCTGTCAATAACATTTCTCTGATATAATCAGAATTATTCCTTCTGAATATTTTCAATAATGCAAATATCTTATCACGCAGTCTAGCACAATCCCCATCAAACCACTCTTGCTTGAACTTTACTTTCTGCTGTCCTATCTGTAAGATTTTATTTGAAGATTTCTTAATGCAATAGGTTAATTCAAAAACTGATTGTTCTGTATCGACATTATCTAAACTTCTTCCTCTAATATTCAATTGCTGCATGTTGCAGATAACTCTATCTTTATATATAATATTTATTTAATATTTATTATAATATTTTTCATCACTTTTACTCCAAATTAATTTCGGTGGCAGACGACTGTATGCCTTAACCCTGTCCTGAGCCGCGCCAATTTTCTTCAACTGGAGTTGCACTGGCAAATGATCAGAAAAAATCTGTGGAACAACAATGAACCCATTCAAAAATGTTATGCTATTTTTAGAAATCGTAACCAAATCGATCACCGATGCTCCCATACTTCCTATAATGTGTAATTGCCATCTGTATCACCCTTTACTCGACCATTTAAAACAATTAATTCAAAGTCATCACATAATTCGAGAAATTTTTGTCGTCTACTATTTGATATCTTATCTTTTGATTTTCTATTTAAGGACAGATTGACTAGCGAAGACGATTCTTCGTTAAAAAATATCTCATCAGATAATTCTTGTTTCTCGCCTATCCTAACATTTGAATCCCCTATAAGAATTAAGTTGGGTATTTCACTTCCATAAATTGAATCACTTAAAGTATTAAACTCATTCGTCCAGTCATTACAATTGAGATACTGTTTTATCAAATGACAGTTTTATAAACTACATATCTCACAGTTGTTTCAACTACATCGGAGGTATAAACTACCCAAGTGTTTATAGGAAAGGTCGTATATTGAAGATCTCCTACACTTCAATCATTGTATCAATAGAAAATGATTGATAGTATAACCGAGTAGTGACAATGTTCAGAAGTCGTTTTCAAGGGTTAACAGTAATTGCTCCGCTAATATTAATGAAAAAATATAATTGGGTCTCGAAAAATTAAAAAAAGTTATTACATTCATTCAGTTTATTGTAAGCAGGGTTAATAGTGAGATAAGCTTGTAAGCACCATTAAAAATCTTTGTACGAAATTTCGAGTTATTAAGTAATTTTGGTGTGATAATGCATCACACTAATCGATCTTGACCATTTTATTACATTACTAGTGTGTACCCCTTGCTTCGCAACGATCAGTGAGCCTTGAACCTTCCTTTTCGGTGTCCAGCGTCGTATCACGACATACGGAATAAACATAATTATTGAAATTGGTATTAAACAAATATTCAAAATGTTTGTGCAAGATATTTCGAAATAGTTCACAAAGTGGTTCATCGAATATACCATAGCTGCTTAATCCTATCCCTATGTGATTTAATTCTACTTTTTGAATTCAATAAGTCATATTACTAATTCTGATTGTCATGATCTTGTTGCGGTCCTAGTTCTCAAGTAATTCGAAATAAGCCAATAATTTTATTCTATTTCAAAAGAACTCACTGCTGGCGCACAAGTTAGCTTTTGCCAGTAGTGTCGTAAGCAATTATGCTTTATTGACCAACTATATTATCTACCATTATAAAGAGGGGTAAATAGTATATTTCGCACCTAGGGTCGAAAATGTACGTTTTCCGGCGCGAGATCGCGGTTTTCAAGTTCGAGACGAAGTCGAGAACTTGAAGCGTTCGAGAGCCGGAAAAACATTTTTGCCCGTGTTGCGAACGCTATTTTTCGCCACACCAAAAAAAAAACTTCCCAATATTTATAAGAAATTGAAAAATTAATAAAATTCAAACAGCCTATTTTGATAGTTTGAATCTTGGTTATGACAACTTTTACTGTCAATTAATTTCAATGTTACTAATTAATAATTTACAATAGTGACCATATTTTTATACTATTAATATTTCGAATAATTGTTTGAAATTTTATAGCTCGCGCTTTGCGCCCGGTGCAATATCTCATGGATAGATGGATGAATAGAATTTTCATTACTATTTTGAAATAATGTGATGAAAAAATTAATATAATTGCATATTTCACAGTTTTGTCTCAAAATATATCTAAAAAATTGATTGAAATTTAATTATGGTAACTAATATAAAAAATAGCTAATAAAAGTCGAAATTCATCGACAAAAAAAAATGTCATTGACCGAGATTCGAACCTAGATCGTATTTGTAACTCACTGAGCTGAGTTCAGTTGTGTTACGCCCTAACGCTCTCGGCTATTGGGTATTGTTGAAGGAAGAGGCCTGACTGATAACTCTTAGCATACACGTAATACTGTAAACTAGACTTCTAAAAAAGTTTACTTTACTCCTAAAAAGCGTACAACCTTTGACTATAGAAAGAAGGTTGTTCTTTCTATAGAAGAAGGTTCTTTCTATAGTCAAAGGTACAACAGACTTTGGCTCATGACTTATATTATTAAAATTAATATTATTATCTGTTTCACAATAAAATTTTCACTCTGAATTAAGTCAGGTAACGTATGTAGGCTACTATAATATAGTGTATAGCAGCATATTAATTTGAAGCCGGTTTGCCGGCATTTTCACAACAAAATATTGCTCTGAAATCATAGAGAAAACATTCGAAGATTCAATCTTGAGTGGGCCTAATGTTTTCTCTATATGGTTCAATATTAAAGAAAAATTATCTAAAAGTTTTAATAATGAATTACGGAAAAATTACTAGGAATTTTTAGTCAAGGCTGAGTTTCACCAGTAGGCTTACCTTAAACTTCAGATCTCTGCTGTATTTTCTTGTTATTATAGTTGATTGTATTGCATTAAGAAGTGGAATTCGATAATAAAAAAGAAACAATTATTACTCTACCTCACTTTTAAATATTGATACAATTATTGTACTTTGATTTCAAATTCGATTCTTCACTTTTAAATACTTGCGATACGTACCTTTCTGACAATGGACAATGCAGCCATTGTATTCATTGTTTGATATCAAAAACACAATAAATATTAAATTATTAAACAGTAATTTATAAAATATATTATAGACATAATACCGCGATTCACGATACATAATTATATAGATTATTACAGTCGTTATGAGATTATCTCTCTATGACTTTTGTGAGATCGGGATCGGACACGATCAGCTGTTATTCAAGGTCATTTTACAGCCCTAGGGCCGTAAAGTTTTACCGGCCTGGTCGGAAAACAATCACTTTCGGCCTCCATATGACGCACGTAAACCAGCTCATTACATCCAAGTGTGGCGAAAAAATATATACACTGTTTGGCAATGAATATCTTGGTAACGCACAGACAGTTGTTACAGTTTGCATGGGGACTATTCATGCTACACTTTCTGTTAATGAGACATCGAAGTACAATACCAAAAGTAAGGCCCAATTCACACAGAACGGACACTGGTCGTTTTCTCACCCAGCCAAGTCTATTTGCCATATCTCGTGGCAAACAAAAACGGACCACTTGCTCAAAATTAAAAACGGACGAAAAACTGTTAAATTGAATAGAAATGCAATTAAATTGACACCATCTTGCCCGTCTGGTGGGTATTGCATACGTCACGTCTCCGCCACGTCTCAGCCAGAATGTCTGTTCTTTGTGAATTGGGCCTCACGTTTGTAGTTCGATGTCTCGTCACCAGGTAGTGTGGCATGAGCAGTCCACATGCAAACTGTAACAACTGCCCGTGCGTTACCAAGATATTGACTGTCATGAGTGTTTACATTTTTTTGAATCCCGCTGTATATTTTTACAATAGTAAAGTAATAATTATTAGTTATAAGTCCAGTATAATGTCTGTATTAGCAAGTTTGTCTGTACTGTAATTATTTTGTAACGTTGCTTGCTTTTTGATCTTGTGTATTTTCTTCAAGGCATATTATTTGCCATATTTTCTGGCAAATAACCTGAATTTGAAAATTCAAGTTAATCAGTGTTGTAGGTTGAGCATGATGATGCGTCACACTAACCTAGCTTTTCATCTTCATCATATAATAGAGAAAAAAGATTTATAGAAATTATTAGGAACATTATGATGGATAGAAAGATAATGCACAGTATACAGATAAATCTTGAAGAATACTTACCTAGACATGTCATCATCGGTAAATTCTCCATCTCCTTCATTTTCTTCTGCGGAGCCAACACTGTCCATTGCATCCGAAAAATCATCATCTCCATCATCACTCTCGTCATCAATGGAATCGTCACTCGTCAGCTCTTTACGAGAAACTTTCGTTCCTCTATTCCTCCAATTCAAGTTTTCTGTGTCAGCAGCAGGTAATACTAAAATGTAATAAGAAACTTTTGTTAGGTATCTTGTACATTATTGTATCGGTATGATGATTGAACAAACAAATTGTATTCATAACATAATTCTGAAACTGGTGCTTTTCTATTTTTTTGAATAAATTAATACATAAAAACCGGCATTTACAAACCACATACTTGACAACTGCCAAATTGAGATGTCTAATTTGAAGGTTACATGCAATTCAAGTTATTATACAGACACAAATTTAGTATTGATTACTATTCAGTATCTCTATTGTGTTAAAGTAGTATAGTGGATATTCATGTCCAAACTTCGCCAAGTCATTCTATTCGATAAGTGATACTAATGCACAATTATAGGACTTCACTAAAATGGCCTTCCTCTGAATGAAAAAACACATGAAATTACATTTAAATATCATGTGAAAAAGGACAATCTTACAAAGAACAGCTAAGTACAATTTTACCAAAAGGTTGGCCCTTCCGCAAACTTGAAAACTTGCTATCACTCTGCATCATAGATACAAGTCTGAAGTACGCAAAACAAGGGGTACTCTTTACTCTGAATATTTGAAAATTGAGAAATTTTATAGGAAGCAAGTCGACTGCAAAAAGACAGACCAATATTTGAAAATTCAGCAGGCTTCAAAACCATGTAAGTTAGCTTAGGACTTGGTTAGTAAAATAGCAGTAGCCTAAGGCCAATCCAATCATGAAGTGTACAGCGAGTTCAAATAACTTCAGACCTCAGGTAAGAAGACAGGGGCCTTTAAGAGAGCCGGCTCTGTGTCCACGACCCTATGCGACCTCAGAAAAGACAACGACTGTGTGTCACATGAGATTGTACTGGGAAAGATTGAACGTCATGGTTTAAAGGGATCTTATTTGAAAAATCGAAGACAGGTGATCTACATTAGAGGTGCAACATCAAGAGCTCAACTTGTGCGGCGGGGTGTCCCACAGGACCCAGTGCTGGGTCCTGTGCTATTTTTGGTCGCAATCAATGATCTTGATCTGGAGGGCAGGGCGCTGAAGTTCGCTGATGACACCACCATCATCTCAACTGACCAGGACCCAAATTTGCAGCACATGGGAAGCTGATAGTCTATTTGTGGTGGCTGGAGGCAAACAGACTGCTTTTGAATGTGGAGAAAACTCAGAGGCTGATTTGTTCCTTGAGCCGCAGCCAGGATGTCGTTGAGGGGAGCCTGTCCCTGCTTGTATTCACCATAAATCCAAGACTCGCCTGGGAGCATCACATTCAGGACACTGGCAAGGGCCACCTACATGCTGCGAAAACTCACACAGATGGTGAGCAGGCCCTACCTTGGGACTGCATATCATGCTCTTTTCCATAGCATTCTCAGCTATGGTTTGCTGCTATGGGGCGAGCTTCGGCTTGTCATGATGCCATCCTGCTGCAGAAGAGGGCAATTCGAGTGGTAAATCTCAGTTGATACTTGGAGTATTGCAAACTTCTCTTCACATCTGTAATGACCGTGTACAGTCACCATGTGTACTTATGTGCTGTGTTTGTGCATGAAAACCTTGGGAAGTTTAATACAGAAAGTGACTTACATGACCACAATACAAGTACAAGACACTTATGACTATTGGATGTGCCTTTCAACCGGCTCTCAAGGACACGTGATGCATTTCCTGCCTTGACCATGCGAGTCTATAACAGGCTGCCAGATGGAATACTAATGAGATTGACCTTGCCAGTGTTCCGGTCCCAACTTAATACCTGGCTTGCTAACCACCCTTTCTACGCAGTTGGGGAATTTGTTGAAGATGACCTATTGTGCTTTACCCAGTCAGGCTGCCATCTTGATTTTTTAGTTTTGTATGAATATATTTCTTAAATAAAATTCATGAAGCCATGCCTGCTGGCATTGGTGGAGAAGGAGGTAATACAACGGGTTTATTCTGAGAGAGGTAAATCGGATTGTGAATTTCTCAACATCGGATGAGGGCAATGACTATTTAAACTGGAGAGACTCTCAATGCTAACAATCAGTATTCATCAATTGGAGACATGTCAGCTGTTACGTGCAGCTGGAGACGTGTGGTCCTCAGTTAACATCTAGTTACAGATCAACTGTTTCAATAATACCGGCACTGAGTCTGCAATTCTTGCCGACATGAGTAAGGTATTTGTGTTTTCCATCTCAAAGTCCTATTGAAAAATAAGGCATCCAAGGACCAACATTTGTGGTGCTAGTAGGCCTATCCCCAAGATTGATAACATATTGTATAAATCAGTGAAGCCTCATCTTCCCCCTATTGGTGAACCGCAGGAATCAGTCAGTATTGAGTACTATTCAGTATTTAGTACTATTCAGTATTTAGTACTATTCATCATTGCTACCAATTATTTGAACTTGCTAGTCAATATACTGCTCTTTGCTGATGACACCACCATCTGTTCAAGAGGCATATCACCAGAAGATACACCCCTTCATACGGTACCGAAGTATTTACCTCATCATACATACCGGTATGCGTTAACCCTGAGTCATCTCACATAGGGCCTACCTATAAGTAAATCATAATATGACCATTATACTAAATAAGCCAACTTGAATATATGCTGCACCTACCTTCTTTTCCTTTAGTAACCCTCCTCCAATACTCACTATCATCTACATCCTCCTCTATATCTTCATCGGGAGGGTTTGTAAAATCTAACCATTGATGATTAAAACCTGAATTTTCGGGTTTATCCATGTAAAACTTCCCTTCTTGTTGTATTTCACTCTCCTCGCGATCGACTCTTTGTTTTTGAGATTTGTAATTGGAATATTTTGGTTTTTGCATCTTCATTATAATTATGAATCACCTCTATTGTTTTATCTACAATGGAAAATTATAAAATTATTTAAGAATCAACACAAATTACACACATTAAACATGTTATTGATAGGCTATATTATTGTAGGTTTTAGGTTATCTAAACTCATATAACGAAGACAAACGCATGCTGCCATGCTGTTTTTGGTATAAAGTCAAACTGGGTCGACGACAAACGGCATTATTTTTTGACCGCATCTGTCACCTCTTGACACGACAAGCTGGGTCTGCTCAGGAATGTGAGACCTGATCTTTCGGGAGACGCAGAGTAATTATGAAAATCGATTGCATCTGACGCCTCAAGACAAAACAAACTGTGTCTTCTCAGGAATGTAGCTCAGTCTTTCGCCGACCCAATCTGTCGTTAGCGTAGTTTGTCATTACTTGTGATAATGTCACTAAAATATTATATTTAAATATTATATCTTCTTCTATATACCGTGGATACATTCATTGTATGACCAGTACTACTATTACCGGTAAGGATATATTAGCTCTTATTGTCTCTCCCCTGACTGCTTGTATTAATCTGTGTTTCCAGCAGTCTGTATTTCCTTCTCAGCTTGAAATTTCTAAGACAGTGCCTGTCTTTAAGAAGGGTGATAGGCATGATCCTACTAACTATAGGCCTATCTCCATCCTGCCTATTATATCGAAGATATTTGAAATCCTTATTGCTGAGCAACTCCTTGCTTATTGTGACCAGTGCGGCCTGTTTGCGACCACCCAGTTTGGTTTCAGGAAAAATAGATCCACCACTGATGCAGTAGATTTCCTGCTTTCCAAAATATTTTATTGCTTTGAGGCATGTGGACTTTCTGGGCTCACCTTGTGTGATCTCAGCAAGGCCTTTGATACAATGGATCATGCTATTCTCGTGGACAAGCCTAGGTATTATGGTGTGGGACCGTCTCCTCTCAAACTGATTCAGGCCTACCTGGGGGGTCGCAGACAGGCGGTGCTGGCTAATGGAGTTCTCTCTGAGATCAGGGATTGTGTTGACTGTGGAGTGCCTCAGGGCTCTGTCCTGGGGCCTCTGTTGTTTCTTATTTCAGTAAACGACATAGCTCAGGTGGATGGCAGGTGTGTTGTCTGTTATGCGGACGACACCACCTTCTTCAATGCTGGTCGCAAGATGGGAGGGCTGAGGGCAGCTATGGTGGAGACTGGGGCATTTGCGTTGGACTGGTTCTCTGCCAATCTCTTCCTCCTCAATGAAGACAAAACACAGTCTATTGTGTTCAGTCTCAGAAATGGGAATGAATACAATTTTGCCCCCATCAAACTGTTAGGGTTTACCCTTGACAGGAAGCTCTCATGGGGCGAGCACATTGAGACAGTCTGCGCCAGGTTGAGCAGAGTAGTTTTCCTGCTGAGAGGTCTCAAATACAGTGTGCCACCTCATTATCTTAAAATGTGCTATTTTGGCTTTTTTCAGAGTGTGATTTTATATGGCCTCCCCTTCTGGGGTGGAGCCACAGATGTCACCCGAGTCCTTTGTCTCCAGAAGAGGGCCCTGAGGATTATTTGTGGGGCTGGTAGATTAGCCCACTGTCACCCACTCTTTATCAAAGAGAGGATCCTCACCGTCTTCTCCCTCTATGTTCTTCATACCCTTTGCAGAACACATGCAAACGTGGGGTTGCTCTTGACCCGACAAAGCTTCCACCTGTATGAGACTAGGGGTAGACTCAGGCTGGATTTACCCTACCAGAGGCTGAGCAGAACTCGGACTGGTCTGGCTCATATGTCTATCAGCCTCTATAATAGGCTGCCTCTGTTAGCCAGGGATCTGCCTGCTGTGCGGTTTCGAGGGGCTCTGAGGAGCCTGCTGATGGATCACCCTCTGTACTCACTCCGTGAGTTCTTTATGTTGGAGAGCAGTGTGGTGAGTGCCTATTTTATTATTTGATTTCTGCCTCTGGGCAGTTGTTTTAATTTTACTTTTTTGACGTGTCACAGTGGGCTTCACTTTAGTGATCCCTTTTATGGACCTATTTAAATAAATACTAAATTAGTGTGGAATAAGAATCGACCCAGTTTGTCGTCCACCCACTTTTGCCCAAAGTGAAAAGGTAAGCTGTAGGGTTATATAAATTTGCTTTTGTTTGTTTGACAATAAATTATTATAGCGACTTACTCTGTTTTTATTAGAAATGTTTTTATCATTTTAAATGATAATAAACATGGATAGCAAAACCATAGCAAATCACACACTGCCGTTATAACGTGGACCTCACTATACTTTTGAATACTTTTGAATAACTATGTGATAACTGTGACCGTTGCTGGCCGGTACTCTGTATCTGAGACAAAGAGAAGCTGCTATATAACGAAGACAAACGCATGCTGCCATGCTGTTTTTGGTATAATCAAACTGGGTCGACGACAAACTGCATTATTTTTTTGACCGCATCTGTCACCTCTTGACACGACAAACTGGGTCTGCTCAGGAATGTGAGACCTGATCTTTCGGGAGATGCAGAGTAATTATGAAAATCGATTGCATCTGACGCCTCAAGACAAAACAAACTGTGTCTTCTCAGGAATGTAGCTCAGTCTTTCGCCGACCCAATCTGTCGTTAGCGTACTTTGTCATTACTTGTGATAATGTCACTAAAATATTATATTATATTTAAATATTATATCTTCTTCTATATACCGTGGAGACATTCATGGTATGACCAGTGCTACTATTACCGGTAAGGATGTATTAGCTCTTATTGTCTCTCCCCTGACTGCTTGTATTAATCTGTGTTTCCACACAGAGAAGGGTACCCTCTTCTCTGTGGTTTCCAGCAGTCTGTATTTCCTTCTCAGCTTGAAATTTCTGAGACAGTGCCTGTCTTTAAGAAGGGTGATAGGCATGATCCTACTAACTATAGGCCTATCTCCATCCTGCCTATTATATCGAAGATATTTGAAATCCTTATTGCTGAGCAACTCCTTGCTTATTGTGACCAGTGCGGCCTGTTTGCGACCACCCAGTTTGGTTTCAGGAAAAATAGATCCACCACTGATGCAGTAGATTTCCTGCTTTCCAAAATATTTGATTACTTTGAGGCACGTGGACTTTCTGGGCTCACCTTGTGTGATATCAGCAAGGCCTTTGATACAATGGATCATGCTATTCTCGTGGACAAGCCTAGGTATTATGGTGTGGGACCGTCTCCTCTCAAACTGATTCAGGCCTACCTGGGGGGGGTCGCAGACAGGCGGTGCTGGCTAATGGAGTTCTCTCTGAGATCAGGGATTGTGTTGACTGTGGAGTGCCTCAGGGCTCTGTCCTGGGGCCTCTGTTGTTTCTTATTTCAGTAAACGACATAGCTCAGGTGGATGGCAGGTGTGTTGTCTGTTATGCGGACGACACCACCTTCTTCAATGCTGGTCGCAAGATGGGAGGGCTGAGGGCAGCTATGGTGGAGACTGGGGCATTTGCGTTGGACTGGTTCTCTGCCAATCTCTTCCTCCTCAATGAAGACAAAACACAGTCTATTGTGTTCAGTCTCAGAAATGGGAATGAATACAATTTTGCCCCCATCAAACCCTTGACAGGAAGCTCTCATGGGGCGAGCACATTGAAACAGTCTGCGCCAGGTTGAGCAGAGTAGTTTTCCTGCTGAGAGGTCTCAAATACAGTGTGCCACCTCATTATCTTAAAATGTGCTATTTTGGCTTTTTTCAGAGTGTGATTTTATATGGCCTCCCCCTCTGGGGTGGAGCCACAGATGTCGCCCGAGTCCTTTGTCTCCAGAAGAGGGCCCTGAGGATTATTTGTGGGGCTGGTAGATTAGCCCACTGTCGCCCACTCTTTATCAAAGAGAGGATCCTCACCGTCTTCTCCCTCTATGTTCTTCATACCCTTTGCAGAACACATGCAAACGTGGGGTTGATCTTGACCCGACAAAGCTTCCACCTGTATGAGACTAGGGGTAGACTCAGGCTGGATTTACCCTACCAGAGGCTGAGCAGAACTCGGACTGGTCTGGCTCATATGTCTATCAGCCTCTATAATAGGCTGCCTCTGTTAGCCAGGGATCTGCCTGCTGTGCGGTTTCGAGGGGCTCTGAGGAGCCTGCTGATGGATCACCCTCTGTACTCACTCCGTGAGTTCTTTATGTTGGAGAGCAGTGTGGTGAGTGCCTATTTTATTATTTGATTTCTGCCTCTGGGCAGTTGTTTTACTTTTACTTTTTTGACGTGTCGCAGTGGGCTTCACTTTAGTGATCCCTTTTATGGACCTATTTAAATAAATACTAAATTAGTGTGAAATAAGAATCGACCCAGTTTGTCGTCCACCCACTTTTGCCCAAAGTGAAAAGGTAAGCTGTAGGGTTATATAAATTTGCTTTTGTTTGTTTGACAATTATTATAGCGACTTACTCTGTTTTTATTAGAAATGTTTTTATCATTTTAAATGATAATAAACATGAGACAGAAAACAGGAAAAATGCATTCTTGCTTGTAGATCCCCTTGTCCCCAACAGCCCCCTATCAATCCATCACTAAGCCATCCTCATAAATGAGTTCGGTATTTCTGATGGGATGATGCATCATCAAACAATACTCATAGGTACCGTAGGTAGGCTTATACCTACCTACAGGTATCCTTCCTGTAGTTGCTAAGGATCTAAAGATCCAATCCCCCAGTCTAAAAAACTTATAGAATAAGAGGAAAAATAATGAATAAGAAATAAAACATTATATGAAAATAAGCATATGAACATATTATCTAATATCAATAACTTGTTTGTTTTTGTATTTTAACTTTAAAATGGCCAAAATAGCCTACTCATTCGAGAATGAACTGCGTTTTTTTATAAAAATGTATTTTCAATATTATAATTTATTCATCTATTCAGCATTATCATGAACATAGCAAAAACACACCCTTATTTACGGTACTGATTCAAATAAGTGTTGTTTTTACCAATCCATCTTGAATTATAAAAGAATACTGTAACAATAAACTTGACACAGCAAAGTTTAATTTCATTTCTGAACAGTAAGTACCAAAAACAAAATGTTAACCCATTTCAAACTGAAACTCTCTGTTTCATTTTTTCGCGCATCTTCTCTATCAAATTGCTAATTGTTGTCATTTTTTCGGAACGTGTTTTCAAAGTCATTAAAAGATCATTCTCTACTTCAGTGTATTCATCAACATTATTCAAAACAGTTTTTGCATTAAGACTATCGATTGAAGATTTCTGCAAAGTACGATCACTCTCCGTGTGTTCAACAATGGTATCTCCCGAATAATTTGTCACACTTGAAAAGTGAACTCCTCTTTTTATTGTCAGCAAAATCTGCAGAAAAAAACAATAATTATACTTTCATCATAAGTTATATTATGGTACCGTACCGTATTGATATTTATTATCAAACGCATCCGTTTATACATCTATATTATATAGTAAAGACAGTGCTGATTTTGTGACGGTATAAGCTACACGGTGTACCTCTTGAGCAGAAAAAAGTGGCTTCTAGGAATTATTTAGCCCTTTGAAATTTAAGAAATATATGAGAAGAATTATAACTTCAGGTAACTTATGGTCACATATAACTTAAAAACACCTTTTTTGAGTCTAACATTCAAACAGTTTTCCGGGACGAGGCATCAGGCACCCCTTTTGAATACCTCCCAGACCCTCTGAAGCATTTGGTACCAAAACCTATATTGTTACAAGAACAATACAGAGTATAAACATACAAAAATATTTGTATATAATACTGTGAAATACTACAAATGAGAACTATTTATATACCGTATAGTATAACATATATGTTATTCATCAAAATTGAGTTGGGCTAAGAAAAAAGTGGCTTTAAGGATTTATAAACGCTTTTTGGAATTCATGAATTTCTGGATGTCCACTAGATATACAGAGGTCATCCAGTAAGCAGATTATCATTAATAATTCTTTTTCATATATTCCAGATATCTAGAAGATAGCCCAGGAATATATATTATGGATATCCTATTAATATCCAAAAAAAATTTGGATATCAATAAATATCTAGGGATATCCAAAAGGCTGTTTTTTATATCCCAGGGATATTGTATGCTGCCTGGGCAGTAAATTATCTACTTATTAAAAAACACAATATAAGAACATGAAGTAGGCCTACCCTTCATTTAAAATATTTCAAAAGAGCAACTACTGAGGTGATTTTATCTAGAAACTGTTTATATAAATCACCCCAGTATCTTTATGTAATTGTTTTGTACAAAAATATAATAAGGATACTAATGAATCTCTTTAAAAATACAGAGGTGCAGGGAAACGAGAAATTAAATGTAACAGCAGTCGATAGATGTTCAAAATGATGCACAATTGATGAACGCCTAGCCATTTAGTAGCCTATCATATGGCTCACTAGACTTGTTTGAAACATATTACCGTATAACAGCAATGAGAGCATGGTATGTGAAACTGCCGCATATGGAAAATATTTTTACAGCATTATAACATTTAAAGTAATAATGAACGTAAGTTAAAGTAGGCCAGGTGCACCATTCACATCCTACAACATAAGCTAAAGGAATGCATTTGAAACAAAATTACTTCCATTCCCCAAGATTTGCTACAATGTCACTCCAGAGTTTCCATTCCATGCTGAGAACGCCGAATGAAACTAAAATTTTTCTGATGTTAAGATGTATAAGAGGTAATTAATGAAATGTTGATAGTAGGAGCATAAATGACATGATGAATACATGTAATAATTTCATTAATTCCAAGTTTCATCAATTATTTGTGTAAAAATTACCTTAATATTTCAAAATTTTTCATTTTTCTGTGCCACCTTGTACTTCAAAAATACTGAAACTGTGGTTAGTGATGCACAGTCTATGATAAAAACGTAAGATAGTAAGCCAGTTGAGCTTAAATCTATATCTGATCACTTAATAGAAATGAAATGGAAAATCAGAAAAAGCGCAGAAGAGGAGAAAAATTAGATGCAACCGGAGTAACAAAAAAAGAACTCTTACTCTGTGGCTATACCACAGATGGTGTCATAATTACCTATTTTAGTCATTAAAAGAAAAACTAACCTGGGGGAATGCTCCTGTATTATCAAACATTTGACTTCTATTCTTACACGTTTTAACCGCAAATGATAGTATTTCATGGAAGTGTTCAGCTAAGTCATCATTGAAATCAAACTCGTAAAAATTTATAACGTTCACAATCATTCGCAGATCATTTTTTATTTTTTCTCCTGAACTAAACAGCCCAATCTCATCAGAGTCAATTGATTGAGAACGAAAATTGTTCAAGAATACAGAATTTGTTCGGTCTAAATCGTTGAACATAGCAGTTCGGTTAGTGGAATAGTTTCGCAGCAAGGTCATTAGAGCTGTTTTGAAACCTGAATACCTGCTAATGATATCAGTCAGTTTTTCTGTTACAATTTCCGGAAAGGTTTCACTGTTGCCTTGCTCTATAGTATGAAAGATATCGTAGAATATTTTATCTAATGAACTGTTCATGGTCGAATTGAATGTGTCACTCAACAAGACTATTTGTTTGAGATCAAATTTAATTTGATTCAAATGCTGGTTCCAAGTAACACCATTCATAACCGATATAAAAGGAATATCAGTTTGGCTAGCAAAATCTCTTGTTTCTGTCATAATCTAAGCAATCTTGTTGTCTTTATAGATTGTCAACACAGAAAATTAACTAATCAAACTATTTATTTTAAAAGTTATGTTGATAAAGCCAGCTGGGACATGACTAATGAAAGTTTACAAAAAAATCTGGTGTGGCGCACTCACACAACTTTCTTTGCCGTTATAAAAATCGATCACCTGACGCTAGTGTTCACGCGCATCTCAAGTCTACTATTCAAAGATCGGAGCCAGCTGGTGACAGGACAATAACGCTGTAGACACACGAGGTCTGACGGCTATATCTTCATAGTGAATGATTCTATAGAATCAACAGTTGCCAACAGTTTGCAATTAAAATAATAACATTTTCTCGGATTTCGAGCTTATTTTGAATTTTAGGTGAAAATGTTACTGAACATTAATTGTAGAGATCTTCATGCTCAATCTTTTCCATTTGGAATTTTTTGTTTAAATTGTGTCTGAAGCCTCATAATTGGGAATCTAAAATCAAACTTTGCATAGATGAGGCGGAGCTCCTGGAATTTTTACAGATATGGGACTTATGGCAGTTGATAGAGCTTATCAATAACTATTTTAGGTATAAATTTGATCAAAATCGTTGGAGCCGTTTTCGAGAAAATCGCGAAAACCCCTGTTTTTGACAACATTTTCGCCATTTTAGCCGCCATCTTGAATTGCATTTGATCGAAATTGTTCCTGTCGGATCCTAATAGTGTAAGGACCTTGAGTTCTAAATGTCAAGTCATTCCGTTAAGATGAGATATCGTGTACCGGTACACAGACGCACATACAGACCAATACCCAAAAACCACTTTCTTGGATTCAGGGGACCTTGAGACGTATAGAAATTTGGAAATTGGGGTACCTTAGTTTTTTCGGAAAGCAATACTTCCCTTACCTATGATAGTAGGGCAAGGAAAGTAAAAATGTGAAAGTATAAATGTGAAATGTGGCTTACTTTAGATTAATATTATCTATCTATAGTAGGCTGTGGAAATACCGAAAGGCTTTCCAACACTATAAAAATTATCACTAGTTCAATCTACAGAAACTATATAACCATGAAAACATAGTTACTGTAGTTTAAACCAGAACCTCCTATATACTATATATAGTATATATACTATATACTATATCTATATATAGTATAGTTCAATGCACTATTAAGGTAGACGCACACAGATCGTCATCGGACGGCATTCATCAGACGATTAGATTTGATGCACTGTTTTCAATTGGAGTGCGCATACCTAGCCGCATCGTAAAGGTATGCGCACTCCAATTGAAAACAATGCATCAAATCTAATCGTCCGATGCGTACCGTCCGTCCGATGACGATCTGTGTGCGCCTACCTTTAACGTCCAATGTGTTGGTGCATTATTTCTATACAGTCATGAGACTGCAACATGAGCAACAAGAGACACATAAATAAGAAGTTTAAAAAAGACAACACGCCAGCGATGATACAAACAGTCACGAACTCATAACTTGATCCCTGAACCACGGAGTAGAGAACACTGTTTTCCTTATTCCGTGCCTGAACCCTTCCACAGCATCAAGTTTTTCACAAACTTGACACAAAACTTTCACAAACCCTTCCACAGTTTTTTCACAAATTTTATGAAGTGTAAAAAACATAACCAACTTTCTGGAAAAGTGTATGAATCAAAATTTCGGGGAGGAAATGTTTTAGGCTGTGCCTGTTTGTCCTTCCTCATTTATTTTAAAGAATGTAATATTACATTTTTTCTCACATTTGAATCGAATCTTCAATTCGAGATCTATGGAACTTTATAGTAAATATCAGAATCATCAATAGACGGACAAACTTTTTGACGGAGAATTTATTATCGTAAATGTTTGTTGCATTGTTCCATGGTGTCACCGAGGCAGGGTTAACAAAATTACTAGATAAATGGTTTATTTAAATCGAGATATATATAAAAATTTAAAATAACATTTTCAAAATAAAGTTTTATTGAGAACAGATGTAGAATGTGAATTCTAAACTTATAAGTTATAATTTTTTTGTGACGTGTCTGTAAAAATCGATACTGAACAAGGCGTTGGCTTTGTGACTTGCAACTTAGGTTTCTTCCTGTTCGGCCTCTCTAGAAAAATGGCTGGCTACGAGTGTTGTTGTGGAATTTTGCTCTGAATCATTTTCGTTTATTAATGTTTTAAATTGAGTTTTATACAAATTTTTGTGTTCTATTTTGTTAAGATTTAGCTGTTTGTATCATCAAGCCAATAGCCACTGTGTTTCAACTGTAAACTAGATAAGTATTTTAGTTCGTAGTTACTCTAAAAATAATTAGGCTTAAGATATATTTTTCTTTGTGTATTTGTATAAATTCATCTGAAGATTATAAGTTAATTTGCTCTGAAAACTGGATTTTTCATTCATAGGCAATAGATCCATTCACAATTTATCAAGAATCTATTTCATTGGAGCCGACAACTATCTTTAGGTTGATAGGTGTTAAATGCTATTCCAACCGTTTAAGGAAAAATTGGTAGCACGGCAAATGGTACGCCCTGTGGTGGGACCGAATTACAAAATAAATATGTCCCAAATGGTACACCATGAAATCCCTGGTTATAGAAATTATTAGTAGATAGATATCTTGATAGGTTATGAATGGTTTGTTGCTGAGTGGGAAGTCGGTTCAAGAGAGATCAAGTTTTAATGAATCAGTGCATATTACAAAATGGCAAACACTAAAAATGATCTGAATCTTATAGCATTCTTAACACAAAGGTTTGATAAGCTAGATGCTAGATTTGATGAGCAAAATGCTAAGTTTAATGCTAGATTTGATGAGCAAAATGCTAGATTTGATGAGCAAAATGCTAGATTTGATGAACAAAATGCTAGATTTGATGAGCAAAATGCTAAGTTTAATGCTAGGTTTGATGATATGAAGCAAGAATGTACTAATATAAGACTAGAGCAGGTTAGTATAAACCTTCTATTGAAAAGTGCACATGAAACATTGAAAGATGAAGATGAAGATGAAACAAATTGAAGCAGGATGATAGTAGTGTTAAGTTACAAGATCAACTCATTCAAGTTTCTGAAATGTAGGCCTAGTTACTGTTGTTGGAAAAGTCAACCATAGTGAGACAGTAGAATTGAGTAAAGAAGTAGGTAGGGAGTTGTCTTCACTGAAAGTCAACTATCATGAAAGTAATATTGCTACATTGAAGGTTAGGAAAACTATAAACAAAGTGAATGATTACATGAGACAGGTTTCTGTGGAGGTTAGGAACAATGTAAACAAAATGAATGTTGCTTTGAGTCAAGTTGATGAGTTCAACTTTCAACTGAGAATTGAAAAGGTGTATGCAATGCATTCTCAAGTGAACATGACTAACTTTTGTAGGCAAAACGGCTTTGTTGAAACAAATGAACCCATGAATAAAATCATGCTCTTGAAGAAAACAAAACACAAAGTCTCCATTGATGTGTTAGTATTCAAAGGTTGTTTCAAGTTGCTTACTTACAAGATGATGACTGTGAATCACATGATGGAAGGGTATTCCCCAACACACAATGATTAGGAATCCTGTGTTATGCCGGGATTCAGAATAGCATAATCGCTACACAGTGTATGGTAAGAGTCCATAATTGTGTCTTTTTTCTTTCCTGTAGCCTATTTTCTTGGCCCTTAATCTTTTCAATTTTCGATTCTTTCCTGTCTTTGTGTAATATTCAGTAAATTTCTTCTATGATGCATATCTTAACCAATCTTGTCCATAGTCATTTAAATCTGTATTCTTCTGAAATAATTTTGGAAGTTGAAATAGTAGCTTATTTTCCTAATCTTTAATTTGTTGATAAAACTTTACTTTTCTAAAATCTATCCATTGTTGTGTAAATAATTGTTTGCTTGCGGTATATTTTTTCATCATGTATTACATATTTTAATCATGTCTATTTTTTTTCAGGTATCATATTAAGTAATTAGGTTTTTCAGAGCAATTTTGTCCCATGTTCTCATCTTTCATTGCATATTGTGCCATAAGCCATATGTAATTAGGTTATAGTTTTCTTCTGGGCTTTTAACCCATTTTGCATTTTATTTTTTCTTTGCTGTCCAATACTTTGGATTTTTGGTAGACAAGTAGGTGTGATTTTTTTTAGAGGTGTGGGCGTGAACCACATATGGCTGGACTCGATTATCTGACCTACTTGTTTGCGATATAAAAACCTTATGACTGCAACATCAAATGTTTGTAAAACCTTTTGCATACTTTTGTTTTTGTGGTCCGATACTAGAGTCTGCTATCACATTGCCTTACAGACATCTAGGAACTTTCCACCCAGTCACAATAGTCAACACATTTTTTTCCTTCACCAGTTGTTTTTGTGGGAGTGATAGCTCACAATTATAACAAATTAGAGTCATACTTGGAATTTACAAAATTCCATAGTAGTATATTTTATTAAATATACTTCCTCATGAAAGTTCAGTACTGACATGTAGGATAGGCTCTAATTAATCTTTCTCTTCTTTGTATTGTTTTAGGGAATTTATTTACCCAGTTTTCTTTTCTCTTGTTTGTATTTTTTAGGGAACTTATTTACCCATTATTCATCTTGATCATCTTTGTATTATAATCTTGAAATGTTTGTACTTATTATACAGTCTTTAAATTTTAACTTAGTTTAAAAAATAAATGGTTCAATTTAAAACGTTTTGTTATATTATTAATTGAAATAAGTTTTTGTGATTGATATCTTTTTCAAAATTTTTAAATTTGTTTGTTCTATAAATTTTGATATGATTGATTATCGTTTGAAATGGATGCTGGAGTGTATGTAGAATTTTTAGTGGGGTTTGTTGATTAGAATTTCGCTGGTATGTGATTGTTTTTTGAGATGGAAAACCATTATTGCCTAAAGAAGAAATGACCAGAAGGTTATGACTTAGAGAGGCAGTAATGAGATAATATTTTTTGTGTTGATTACTTATGTTGATTGCCATAGATGCAAAAATAATGATTAATAATGTTGATTGCCATAGATGCAAAATGATGATTAATTATGAATATTGTTTGCCTTTGAAGCAAAATATTATTGATGTTTTGAATGATTTCTTGTTTAATGATTGATAGTAAAGTTTTGTCATGAAATGTAGTTTGTGTTTAGAACATTGAAGAGTCGAAATAAACTATAGTATCCAACAAACGATGATTAACAATATTAAATAATTTGCTTTTTATACAATTTTTGAACAAAATTAAAACTAAATAATTTTGAAACCCTGAATGATAAATCATAAATGTGAAATGAACTTGCTATAAATGCTATAATGAAATGTTATATTAAATGATAATGAAATGCAGATATATTATGAAATGATTGTGAATAGAAGACCAATTGTCTGAATTATTGAAATATGTATTGAAATTAATTTTTGTTGTGATGATCTGATGTTTGTTTTTTACAATTTTGATAATGATACAGGGTGTTATGAAATTCTATTTCTATTTTGAAGAATGGATTAAATTTTGATAATTGAACAGTGAATAGATGAAAATGAATTTTTTTTAAATTTATCATTGATATCTCCATTTTCACATTTATGTATTGCTGACTGTATAATAAGATGTTAACAAATTTCAATTTTATATATATACTTAAAAATAATTTTCATGTGTATTAGATAGTATTGATAGCCTAATCAAGATTTTCTTTTTAGTTTATAAGCATTTTAAGATAACAGGTACAGCACAGACATTAACATTGAAATAGTTATCATGTGAATCTCGAAATCAGCAACAAGTGAACACCATGAAGAGTGTTAAGAACATTTGGGTGATTTTCGAACTAGTGTGACATAACTACGCCAATGTCAACACCAATATCAACACCAATAACTACACCAAAATCTACGCCGATGCCTGTGCTGATGCCAACGCCAATATCTACGCCGATGCCTGCGCCGAAGCCAATATCTGCGCCAATGCTGATGCCAAAATCTGCGCCAATGCTGATGCCAACGCCAATAACTATGCCAATGTCAACACCAATAACTACACCAATGCCTGTGCCAATGCCAAAATCTGCGCCAATGCTGATGCCTACACTAATAACTACGCCAATATCAACACTAATAACTATGCCAAAATGCCAAAATCTACGCCGATGCCTGTGCTGATGTCAATGCCTGCGCCAATGCCAATAGCTACGCCAATGCCTGCGCCAATGCCAAAATCCGCGCCAATGCTGATGCCAATGCCAATAGCTACGCCAATGCCTGCGCCAATGCTGATGCCAACACCAAAATCAACACCGATGCCTGTGCTGATGTCAATGCCTGCGCCAATGCCAATAGCTACGCCAATGCCTGCGCCAATGCTGATGCCACCGCCAATGTCTACGCCAATGCCGACACCAAAGCATACGCCAATAACAATGCCAACGCTTATTGCTGACTTTGTATCTCAAACTTCAACACTACTGCATTACCTGGAGGTAATTGTCATCCATGTTCACATTCGCAACTTTGAATTCAGAAGAACAGTCACAGTATCATGAAAGAATTGATTCAAAAAAAAAAAAAAAAATCCTCTCCTAAATTATTCCTGTATGCAGAACTCTAAACCTTGAAAGCTGAAAATATCAAAAAACCAAACCTTACCTAAATTAATCCTCACCTAAATTAATCCTGTATGCAGCGTCTATCTCTTTTCCAAAAACGAATTACATTGTCATTTCAAGCCTGAAATGTACATTGTATAATTATATGATACAAAATTTATGTGACTCTGTATTGAATTTGGAATGCAGCCGTCTACTACAAGCATGAGGCAATGCTAACTGAGATGTCACCTGTATCGAGTTTGATATGCATCAGTCGACTACAAGTATCAGCCCAACACTACGTGCATCCAGATCAGCCCAACACTTAACGTCATCACATTGGAGTCACACTTAACTGAAAATCATACTGAGTGCCTTAACGGACTGTTTTCCAAAATGTGCATCAATAAAATCAACCGCGTCAATAGTGAAAGAAATGAACATTTTTTGATTTATTGAAATTTTATGTGAAAATAAATGTAACAATTCATCAATTCATTTTAAAAAAAAATAATAATAATAATAATAAATTTTTCATTCAACATACTAAATTTTTTTTATGCAATAAAAATTAAATTTTTCTATCTATTAAATTTATGTGCAATTTCAAAAAACTATTATTTACATATTAAACTTCTTGTTGAGATATTTTCCTGTAAATTATAAAGCTAAATCAAAAGTAATATTGATATTCTATATTTTGAGATATTGTTTGGAAACATATAACAAACGCTATTGATGAATTTTTATAATAATTTTCAATATTATTGGATGACATGTAATGTTTTTCTAGAAAAAATTGTTACTGTTCTCAAATTTAAATTTCAACAATTTTCATTAGGGTCAATGTAATTTTTTTTCTTTAAATTTTCAAACAGTAAAATTTTTTTATGTCAAGAGGGGGTATTTGTAATATTACATTTTTTCTCACATTTGAATTGAATCTTCAATTCGAGATCTATGGAACTTTATAGTAAATATCAGAATCATCAATAGACGGACAAACTTTTTGACGGAGAATTTATTATCGTAAATGTTTGTTGCATTGTTCCATGGTGTCACCGAGGCAGGGTTAACAAAATTACTAGATAAATGGTTTATTTAAATCGAGATATATATAAAAATTTAAAATAACATTTTCAAAATAAAGTTTTATTGAGAACAGATGTAGAATGTGAATTCTAAACTTATAAGTTATAATTTTTTGGTGACGTGTCTGTAAAAATCGATACTGAACAAGGCGTTGGCTTTGTGACTTGCAACTTAGGTTTCTTCCTGTTCGGCCTCTCTAGAAAAATGGCTGGCTACGAGTGTTGTTGTGGAATTTTGCTCTGAATCATTTTCGTTTATTAATGTTTTAAATTGAGTTTTATACAAATTTTTGTGTTCTATTTTGTTAAGATTTAGCTGTTTGTATCGTCAAGCCAATAGCCACTGTGTTTCAACTGTAAACTAGATAAGTATTTTAGTTCGTAGTTACTCTAAAAATAATTAGGCTTAAGATATATTTTTCTTTGTGTATTTGTATAAATTCATCTGAAGATTATAAGTTAATTTGCTCTGAAAACTGGATTTTTCATTCATAGGCAATAGATCCATTCACAATTTATCAAGAATCTATTTCATTGGAGCCGACAACTATCCTTAGGTTGATAGGTGTTAAATGCTATTCCAACCGTTTAAGGAAAAATTGGTAGCACGGCAAGAATAATATTGTTATTTATTTTAAAGATTATATTAATGTAATATCCTATTTTAACTTTCCTTGCCCTATTACCATAGGTAAGGAAAGTATTGCTTTCCAAAAAAAATTAAGGTACCCCAATTTCAAGTTTTCTATACGTTTCAAGGTCCCCTGAGCCCAAAAACATGATTTTTGGGTATTGGTCTGTGTGTGTGTATGTCTGTGAACACGATAACTCCATTCCTAATTAACCGATTGACTTGCAATTTTAAACTTAAGGTCCTTATACCATGGGGACCCGACAATAAGAAATTCAATAAAATTCAATTCAAGATGGCGGAAAAAATGGCGGATAATTACTAAAAAACCATGTTTTTCACGTTTTTCTCGAAAATGACTAACGATTTTCTTCAAATTTATACCATGGATAGCTATTTATAAGCCCTATCAACTGACATGAGTCTCATTTCAGGAGCTCCGTATTATTATTGAGAAAAATGACGGATAATCACTAAAAAACCATGTTTTTCACGGTTTTCTCGAAAACGGCTCCAACGATTTTCTTCAAATTTATACCATGGATAGCTATTTATAAGCCCTATCAACTGACATGAGTCTCATTTCTGGAAAAATTCCAGGAGCTCCGTAATATTATTGAGAAAAATGGCGGATAATCACTAAAAAAAACATGTTTTTCACGGTTTCCTCGAAAACGGCTCTAACGATTTTCTTCAAATTTATACCATGGATAGCTATTTATAAGCCCTATCAACTGACATGAGCCTCATTTCTAGGAAAATTGCAGGAGCTGCGTAATATTCTCGAGAAAAATGGCGAATAATTTCTGAAAAACCATGTTTTTCACGATTTTCTCAAAACTTACTCGACTAATTTATTTAAAATTCATACTCTGTATAGTTATCTATCAGCTCCAACAACTGGCATGAGTCTCCTTTCTGGGAAACTAATGGGGGGTTCACCCCATCCTTCAGAAATGGACTTTCTAACCTCCTTCTCGTGCATGTGGTAGGTAGGTAGAGCAGTCTATAAAAATAACACATAGTCGAGATATTTCATCTGTAGAACAGCTGTTTTGACGATTTTTAAAAAATCATCGGATTTCACAATTTACACAAAGGAAAAAGTACTCTGAAAACAATTATATACACACACTAGCCGTCAGGCTCGCTTCGCTCGCCATAATCCATCAAGCCAGGGGGCTCCGCCCCCTGGACCCCCAACTGGATTGTCCAAGAATGATATCAGCAGGCTCGCTTCGCTCGCCTGCATTTTTCATTATTTGAGCATTTTTATCATATGTTAGGACGATCCAGTCGGGGGTCCAGACTAAACGTCTGGCCAAACGGATATGGCGAGCGAAGCGAGCCTGACTCCTAGTAATATAATATTCCCAGGATTGAAGTAGCAGTGCCCAATCAATTTTTTCGCGATAAATGCATTTAAATCTTCAACTTGGTGCCAACCTAACAAAGTCAACTCAACTTAATGCCAACCTGACAAAATTATTAATTTAGTTGCCAGTTAACAACTGTTTCGAAGAGGTACTCTATCTAGATTATAGTTCTATAGTAACATGTGATATGGGAATTTCAATTATAATTAAGAGATTGGGAGAAGAATATACATGCTAAAAGACGAACTTTAAACCCTTAAAAACAACCCTTAGAGTTAAAATATTGCCAAAAGATTTCTTAGTGCGCCTCTAAAGGGCCAACTGAACATACCTACCAAATTTGAACGTTTTTGGTCCGGTAGATTTTTAGTTATGCGAGTGAGTGAGTGAGTGAGTGAGTCAGTGCCATTTCGCTTTTATATATATAGATATACAGTAGTCTGATCGTAGTTTCAAATAATTATGTTGCCGCCAATCGTCGTTATGTTATTTCTCTAAATTATTGTCGTTTAAGAATGAGGCTCCCAGTTTAATGAGCAAGGAAAGTTGTGTGAGTGTACCACACCAGATTTTTTAAATTTAAAAATCTCATAAAAATATAATGTGAAAATTGACTCCTCTAGTGAAGGCTTTGGAGTAAAATGTTTTGTATGGTTTTATAATCTTAAAATTTCCCACTGAAAAGAAATATTTTAATCATTTGTTATCCTTGCTCTGTTTATTAATCATTTTTTCCTGTTTGTATGATTCTTTTCATCAGTGTATTTTTTATTTTGTTTTATTTTCTGTAATAAACTCCCGTCTTTTGGAGATACCAGAACGAAGGAAAAAAGAAAGGAAGGATTATTATTATTCAATATTTACCTTGGAAATATTATTATTCACCACAAGTTCAAAAACAACACTACATTTTTAAGTGGAGTAATAATAATTAGGTGATGTGATGTTTAGTTGCTCAATGTTTTTATACGGCTAGATCTTCTAAGTTCAGTCACTGTTTCAGTTGTCTGCTGGTTCCTTGGTATGAACTCTTGTTGCGAGTAGTCGCTCAATGTTTTTCTACGGCATTTTCTAAGTTCAGTCACTGTTTCAGTTGTCTGCTGTTTCCTAGATTTGAGCTCTTGTTGCAAGTGTCTCGCTTTATGTCTCTTCAGGTGATCAGCTCGAAGGAACTTGGCACTGCACTGGTCACAGAAGTAGCGTCTCTCAGCTAGATGCGATCGCTGGTGTCGTTTCAGATGATAAAGCCGGCTGAACGTCAGATTACACATGTTACAAACGAAAGGAGTTTCCTTGGAATGTGTGAGCCGATGCACTTTGAGATTGGACGTGTTGACCGACTTGAAGTCGCACAGGTCGCAGTGGAATGGTCGCTCGCCCGTGTGCGTACGCATGTGGTAGAACAGGCTTTGTTTGCGCACACACCTGAAGTCACACACAGTGCAGAAGTGCGGCTTGTGGCCCGAGTGTCTCATCAGATGCTGGTCCAATAGTCGCGAAGTGGCCCATTTGTGGCCGCACACGTCACACAGAAACGCCTTCCCTTCCTCGTGAGACCTCAGGTGTGACAGCAAATGTTTGTTGCGTACGAATTTCACGTCGCACAAATTACATTCGTAAGGCAGTTCGTCTTTATGCTCATTTCGAAGATGCTTTCCCAACTTTATCGCCGATAAAGCATTGAATTTACAATACTTACAAATGAATTCGCTTGTTTTATAAAGTTTCTTCGGTTCTGAAAAAAAAATAATGATTAGAATACAGACAATTACAGTAATGAAGAAACAAATAGACATAAATTGTAATTCTATATAGTTATATAAAATTCAATTCAAATTAACTTCCTCCACGAAAATTTTGGAATTTTGGGATTATTTCCAAAACATTGATGTAATGTAATGATTATTAAATAAAACTCATCAATTATTTGGACAGTGGCAGTGGTTGTGTGGCAGAGAGAACCCAGAGTCCTAACTCTGCCCTTAATTGAGACAATTATTCAATTCAATTACAAAGTTTGCTATAGCATTTACCTTAACCTAGTACATATATACTGACTCTCCATCAACTCCAACAATAAAACCATAAGAGTTGGAAATGAAACCTCAGGCATAAGTGAAAATCATTTGTTCGCCAGTAGGAGTGGCATATTATTATCCTTCGGTTGCTTATGCTTAATTGAAACTAAAATAACAAAAATGTTTGAATCGCTAATTGCAGATTGCAGAAAGGGAACATGTCCAGTTTTCATAATTTTACAGGAGAGACAAAAAACTTATTTAAACCTGAACCTAAACCTGTAGTAAACTATATATTCAAAACGTCGTCACTACAATGCTTTCAGTTGGACATGTATCCTTCCTACAGTAAACGATGTATCTTACATCAAATATTTGATTTTTTGAAAAAAAAAACTATTTTTGAAAAAGTTGGAAATGTTCCCTTTCTGCAATTAGCGATTCGTTTATATAGATAAATAGAATAGAATGACTGCCTTTATTTTATACCTGGGAGGGCGAAGTTAGGGCGTAGTCGGCCCTCTCTTACTCTTGACCCTCAAGAAAGGTCTTATCTTAAGTAGAGATAAGATACAACTACTTATGTTTCGAAGAAAAAATACATAAAGCTATGAAACGAGGAAACATGGTAATGAAATACATGTAAATTTCATTGTCTCAACAATACATGCATCAGTAATGGCTTTCGGCTATACATTTCTTAATATTCTTTAGATGCATTTTAATTTGTATTTCTATGATTAACAACCTTGAAATACTGTTGCCTTGGTCTGTTGATGCTTTTATTAAATTGATAAATCTGCCTATAAAAATTAATGTTAAATACACTACTTACTTAAATTTAAAATATTGATTATAGATGACTCAATATTTAGTAGTATTTGCAATAATTATAGTAAAGAAAAAAATTGACTCAATATTTTGATAAATTTAATATAGGTACCTTTTCTCACAAGTCTCAATTGACTAGTCGTTTCTGTTTCTGTTTCTGAGTCCTCTCTGGTTCCCGAGCCAAAAAAAACTGGTTCAATCTGGAACAATAAAATGGTGATAGATTTACACATAATAAATAATTAAATGAAACTTGAAATAATTGAAATAAATAAATTTAAAAAAAATAAATTAATTGAAATATCCATTAATCACCAAATAAACAAGATACCCTCTGTTAAAGCAAAACATTTTACCTCCTCTGTTGATCTATGTAGGTCTCAATGCTTGATTCCACGGCCTATACACTAAATTGCAGGTGTATCTCAAAAATCTTTATTATATTGAAGCCTTTATTACATTAAAGTTGCATGGGACAAAAAATTCGCAGCCGATTCGGCTTGTTCCCTCGAAAACCCACTTCAAAATCAGTTAGAGGGCAAACTAGAGGCTACAGGAAAATCTCCAAATATTGCAAATTTTACCCTTCTGGTATCCCTAGAACCCCCCAATTTTTTCGACAGATTTAAATCAGCCAAAAAGGTAGTTTCATCGAAAATTTAAAAAAATCACAGCCAATATTGCTTGTTCCCTGAAAAAAGTGAACACAAAATCAGTTAGAAGGTATGCTGGAGGCTACAAGAAAACCTCCAAACCTGGAAAATTCTACCCCCCTTGACACCCCCCCCCCCCAAAAAAATCCTAAGACACATTAAAATTTGATTGGTTCCCGAAAAATAATTATTAAAAACTTTTTTTTCAGCTTGTTAAGATTAAATTTATCAATGGATAAGGAGAGATCAACTTCAAAAAAATTTGAAACACTCCCAGACAAAACTGTGGATTTCACAATGTTTTTAACTATCTCATTGGAAAGAGAAGAGAACACAGAGTAGGTACCAGGAAAACCTCTAAACCAGGAGAAATTTTATTCTTAGAGAGTACAAATATTTAAAATTTGCAAATACCGGTATCCTATTAAAAAATTTTAAAGATCATAATCGAATTATAAAGCCGGAAAAATGATCCTGCACAGGCTAGGATGAAAAAAGTCAAAAGGAGTGCCAGGGTTCATTTTTGCAAATTGACCCAATTCTGAAAAACTTACTTTTTCCTTCCTAGACAACTGGGTGGATGATTTACATTAGGATTCTATTGGGTTGGCTTTATGAGGTTGAAACTATTGAATATGAAACTTGCAAATTTTCATTCCAGGGGGTACCAAGCGTCACCAAAATTTTCAACTTTTGAACCGCTCATTCTACACCAAAATTGAACTGAACCTTTTTTGTTCAAAAAGATTCCGGTAAATTCCGGTAAGTTTGACCGGGTTAGCAGGGGGGGCCAGGTGTCACAGACATTTTTTAAAAAAGTGTAGAATTTTTTTCCAAGTGTCAGACAAAACTGTAATTAGGTACTCAACCTAACCTGGCTCCCCCCTAACCTACCCTACCTAACCTAATAATTGTAATTATTCTACTTTTTATGTAGAGAATTGCTATTTCCAGCTTCTCATGGAAGGCTGCACTTTAGTATATGGGCCGCGGAATCTAGCATTGAGACCTACATATATTGATAGAGGTCAAGACGAGATCAACCATGTATAACATTGTTGTCGATTTCCAAGGATTAGCTGAAAAAATGTTGACCTTTCCGCCATGTTTTTTCAGCTAATCCTTGGAGATCGACCTTTCCGCCATGTTTATCAGCTAATCCTTGGAAATCGACAACAATGTTATACATGGTTGATCTTGTCTTGACCTCCTCTATCGATATATGTACCGTGGGTCTCAATGCTAGATTCCGCGGCCCATATACTAAGGTGCCCCCAGGAAGGGGTTGCACGAGCTATTTCATTAGTTATAGATGAATAAATGTTAAGCACTAAATTGCAATTGCAGCCTCATGGAATGTAAAAGTAAAATGTACAATGGTGTCGAAAATGCATCTCTGACTCTCCGGACAGACCTTGCAGCTTGTATAACAGCAAATTAGGCCCAAGGATTTACATGAATTTCAAATGCAATCATATTATTGTTTTATATAGATATTACGGCTCCCTGATATTACAGTACAAAACAAGAATATTTACAACTAAAACAACTTACAATAATGTCATCTACATCATTGGTAAACCCCTGCCTGATACGGAAGATTTGCTTTCTTCGTTGACTACTATGCATAATTTATTATTGTAAAGAAGTAATTATTCAATAATTTTTTTGGATACCAACTAGTAACAAAGTTATTGTTATATAACTTGATCAGTTAATGTATAAAATAATATTTTCAGAGCTAAATTTTTTGAAACAAACTGATAACCTAAACTAAAATCAAAACCAAGATCAACCTAAATCTAACCTTATCAAAATCAAAACAAGACTGATCTTGAGGCACTGCCCAAGTCAGTCGACGACAAACAAAGTCTAATCCTATTTTATAACAGACTGGGCCACATTTCTGAGTACAGTCACAAAGTAGAAGAAATTCTTCATTCTCTGTAGTAAAGTAAAGCTTGATTATTTAAATAGTAAGGTCAACTTCATAATGGAAATATATAGTATTTGATTGACAATGGTGTCGCTATTCTTCTCTATCATTCAGCAAAGCAAATAGCAATATAGTGAGGTCCACGTTATAATGGCAGAGAAGAAAGATAGTAGACAAAGTTGCCAAGTCTCTCCATTTTGCCATTGACTGTACACAGCTGTTACTCAATTCATCCCATTAAATTTTATCTGATAATAATTATCATTTTCTTGATAAAAAAAATCAATTTAATTTCAAATTAATCAAATAATAAAAAAAATTTCATAATAATTTGATTCAAAAATTTGCTTTTATGAGAGATCAGATTTTTATTTTTATACAAACCTGAAATGGCGGCTAATTTGAGAAGCTGTGATACAACAATCTGAATTTCAAAACAACAGAAATTGAGTTATTTGGTAGGTATTTCAAATCAATTATACGACTTGTGTAGCCCTACTTGAGTATTTTGATAGAATGAAGAAAAAATGGCAGCTGAGAATATGGTTTGTTCAGTTTTGTACAGTCACTGTCAAAAGTAAAATATGAAATATTGTGGCAAATATTGCAAAGCGAGAGAGAGATAGTGCTATCTGTTTTGTTGTATTATAGAAAAGGACAGCAACAGTATTGTCAATCGTACACTGCCATTATAATGTGGACCTCACTATATCTCTTTTTATCTTTACAATGTTGTCAGTTTGTCAGAGATAAATTATTTTTACTTTTGACAGTGACTGTAGAGATGCAAACAGACAATCCTCCAGGTCATCCTCCATGTTTTATTATAATTCTATCAAAATACTTGAGTAGACACTGAGTCATATAATTGAACAATAAGTTGCATAATTGATAATTATTGATCTTATACCGTGACTGATAAGAGTCGCTCATGAGAACAGAACATTTATTCTACTTATTTGATTAATCTATTAAAAATTAATAAACATTTATGCCTGAAGTGATTGTTGGCAATCAGCAGTGTTAGGCTAGCTTCACACGCATTCGGTTTCATTTGGTTCGGTTCGGTTCGAACCGAAAACAAATGAGGCTTTCATACATGTCAGGTTTTAATTCGTACGGTTCTAATTAGCTATTTTCTTCTCAAACACAGCCGTGTTTGGATTTTCACAGTTCATGCTGGTATATTTAAATATAACAGCTGGTGTTAAATTGTAAGATGTCATTTCTTGAACAACAAAATTTCAAAGTTAATTAAAAATTGTGAATTATTTGAATAGTTTCTTTTTGATTATGTTAATTTTGGATGTTCAGAGAGATTATTTTTTTAAATTGAGAATTTGTTCCTTGTTTTGACACATGATATATGAGCTTCATCTCTTCTCCATTGATGAAATCATGTTATATTTGTGGAAAAAAATAAAATAAAAATTCTCGCTGAGTTTCAATTTATATCTTTCATATTTTTTTTAGCAAACTATTCATCAAGAAAAAAATGTTCCTGTGAACTAACAGAAATGAATTGACCATATGATTTTGAAAATTTTGAAACAGATAATCACCATATCAGGTTAAAATAAAAAAAATCTGGTGTAGTACACTCACACAACTTTCCTTGCTCATTGAACTATAAGCCTCATTCTTAAACAAGGATAATCTAGGGGAATAACATTATGCTGATTGGCGGCTAAATAATTTTATTAGAACTACGATTATACCATTGTTATTGTTTTCAGAGTACATTTTCCTTTGTTTGAATTTGAGGATTTTTTAAAAGTTGTCAAAACAGCTGTTCTACAAATAAAATATCGACGTGTGTTCTTTTGAATAAACTGCTCTACCCACCTACTACCTCAAGCATGAGAAGGAGGTTACAAAGCCAATTTCTCAATCAAGGATGGGGTGGACCCCCTGTTAGTTTCTCAGGGAGGAGACTCATGCTAGTTAATAGAGCTAATATATAGCTATACAGAGTATGAATTTGAAAAAAATCGGTCAAGTCATTTTTGAGAAAATCGTGAAAAATAAGGTTTTTTAGTGATTATCCGCCATTTTTCTGAAGAATATTATGGAGCTCCTGCAATTCTCCCAGAAATGAGACTCATGTCAGTTGATAGGGCTTATAAATAGCTATCCATGGTATAAATTTGAAGAAAATTGTTGAGCCGTTTTCGAGAAAACCGTGAAAAACATGGTTTTTAGTCATCATCCACCATTTTTCCCGATATTTTGAATTGAATTTTATTGAATTTCTTATTGTCGGATACTCATGGTATAAGGACCTTAAGTTACAATTTCAAGTCAATCGGTTAATTAGGAATGGAGTTATCGTGTTCACAGACACACACACACACAGACCAACACCCAAAAATCATGTTTTTGGACTCAGGGGACCTTGAAAAGTATAGAAAACATGAAATTAGGGTACCTTAAATTTTTTTGGAAAGCAATACTTTCCTTACCTATGGTATGGTAAAAGGGCAAGGAAAGTGACAAAGAAGGCAAGCGTGTGTAAAAGACTTTGTTTTTTCCTGTTTCCCTAGCAACGAATTTGAATATGATGAAACCTATTCATGTTGAGGGGGCGTTTGGTGCTATGCGGTTGCTATTCGGTACCGAATTCAAACCAAATCATCATTTCACACTTATCGGAATTCGCCGAAAATGAATCGAAAACAAAATGAACCGAATGAGTGTGAAACTAGCCTTACTGTTTCACACTTATCAAAATTTGCCGAAAACGAAGCGAACCGAATAAGTGTCAAACTAGCCTAAAGGTGCATACAGATATACATGCCGCAAACATGAGCAATTCACTTTTAATCAGCTGATAGTCCAAGCAATGAATGCTCAAAAAAGAGTATAGAGGGAAAAGTTGGGAAGTCAATTTTAGCCCTCACAGTTCTGTTAAGGGTAGTAAGGAGGTAAACATATCAAAAGTCCCCACCCCTACCCACTGTGCTAAGGGAGTGGGGGTGGTTTAAAGGTACCATTTCATGGTTTCTCGCATAAAACTCAAAAACTATGTATCCTAAGGACTTTACTGTCATATAACAAATCAAAGCTTACATAATTTCCTACAATATTTATTGTACAACTTTTTTTATATCTCCTCTAGTTTTCGAGATATCCGCTCTTGAAGGTGTGACATTTTTGAAGAAAAAGCACGTTTGCCACCAGTTTTTTTTTCTATTTTTTCTCTTATAACTTTTTAAAAATCGATGGGAAAAATCCACCTCGGGAACTGTTGGGAATATCACAAAATTCTACTGAACAAAAAGTGTAGAAAATTTATTGAGCTTAATTTTTGAATAGTTAATTGACCGAAGCGAAGCTGAGGTCTTAGTTTCGACTTGATTGGCTTTTGTCTGTTTGTTTGTTTGTACCGCAGTTACAGTCGCAGTTATTGTCTGATTTGGATGAAATTTGGTATGCAAGTTCTTCGAAACAAGGCGCAGAAACGTCTGTGTAACGATTTTTGATAAGACCTCCGGTTTTAATATAAATTGTGCCGCTCTAAAATGTGCTGTATTGAATGAATGGTATCGTTGGAATGCTATCGATAGAGGACAAGATTATTTTGTCAGCAGTGAACCTTGAACTTCTGAGCCGCTCCAAATCATACTGTATTTACTAGTAGTTCTGCGAACAGTAGACCTCGCTCATGAAAACAACTTTCAAATCAAAGTGAAGGGCCATTATGAAAGTAGGTACAGTATATTGTGAAGATTTAGCAATGTCATGTATTATTTTTTCCATTGAAAATGCTAGTGACAATGTTTCCAGGGACATCGGACTTATAAATTTCTTTTGAGGAAGTACTATCACATTGTCCCCATATTTACAATATTAACCTATATTACAACTTTTTTAATAATTAATCATAAGATATTGGTCAACTGATGGAGAAATGCAATATAAATGGTGTTAATGACAGGAGGTTGCTAATGATGGTTTTAAATTTGATGAAAAGTGGTTCTAATGTTATATGGCTTGTTATGATATGCAGAATGTTAAATGCTCAGAACTCAGTTTCAGATCTCATACTAAAAACAAAATCAAAAGCTAATAGTCCAGAAACTATTCGTCTATGAAACAGGGAAATTTCGTGTTGAAAAGGGAAAAAATGGTGCAGTCAAGTGAGACGTTTTCTACAATTATAAATACAGCACATTTTAGAGCGGCACTAGTTCTATTATAAAAAATGAGAGCAAATTTTCTTACTTAGGTATATTTATTTGGGAAAGATTTACTCTTAACATATTGTAAATACAATGATCTTTCATTTTGAAAAAAATAAAAATTGCTGTATCAATTTTTGAAAAAATTAAAAAAAAAAAAATAAAAAAAAAATTAAAAAAAAAATTTAAAAAAAAAATTTAAAAAAAATTGAAAAAAAAATTAAAAAAAATTAAAAAAAAAATTTAAAAAAAATTGAAAAAAAAATTTAAAAAAAATTGAAAAAAAAAATTTAAAAAAAAATTGAAAAAAAAATTAAAAAAAAAAATTGAAAAAAAAATTAAAAAAAAAAATTAAAAAAATTAAAAAAAAAAATTAAAAAAAAAAATTGAAAAAAAAAATTGAAAAAAAAAATTGAAAAAAGAATTAAAAAAGAAAAAAAAAATTAAAAAAAATAAAAAAAAAATTAAAAAAAATAAAAAAAAAATTAAAAAAAAAAATAAAAAAAAAATAGAAAAAAAAAATAAATAAAAAAAAAATTAAAAAAAAAATTAAAAAAAAAATTTAAAAAAGAAAAAAAATAAAAAAAAAGAAAAAAAAATTGAAAAAAAAATTAGAAAAAAAAATTGAAAGAGAAAAAAAAAATTAAAAACACATAAAATCAGAAATAAATGGGAAAAAAAGAAGTATTGAGTTCCCAGGAAATTGACATAGATAATTGCATCGCATATCCTGTTTCAATTTTGATAAGAGTGAAAGGAATAAACACTTCATAATATAACAAATTCACATCTGGACTAAGAATAGAGTTCGCGGGAAATGATTTACACCACATATATCCTGCTTTCATTTTTAT
Source organism: Nilaparvata lugens (assembly GCF_014356525.2). NCBI lineage: Eukaryota > Metazoa > Arthropoda > Insecta > Hemiptera > Delphacidae > Nilaparvata > Nilaparvata lugens. Next base: position 85,155,575 of record NC_052504.1, read on the forward strand.
TAGACGGAAAGGATATGCGGTCAAGAAGTGGAGCAATTTCTAGAACAGGAAACCATAAACAGCTTTACTCACAAACTAAATAAATGGGAAAAGAGGGAAAAAAGGGGAAAAAGGGGGGAAAAAATGGACCTTGTGTCTTGTGCAGTCATGCCACCAGTACGTGGGTGATTTTTGTATAGTAATGAGATCACACCAGATGAATATGTCCATGGTAGACCTACTAGATCAAGATGTCCATGGGAGACTCTAGATCAACATGGCCATGCTGCTCTAAAGATCAAAATGGTATTGAAGATAGATATTTTCAACAACTCCCACTCCATGTTCAGACATGACATATGAACATTCTCAATGACCCTCACTCCTCCTGTCATATGGACCATCATGTCTGTATGGTATAATTGGGTCGTCCACCCAGTGGTCAGTCAGTTAGTTCAATTACTGATCAGTTACTGATCAATCACTGTTCAGTTACTGTTCAGTTACTGTTCGGTCACTGTTCAACTGTTCAGTTACTGTTCAGTCACTGTTCAGTTACTGTCCAGTCACTGTTCAACTGTTCAGTTACTGTTCAGTCACTGTTCAGTTACTGTTCAGTCATTGAACAGTGACTGATCAGTAATTGAACTGACTGACTGACCACTGGTGGGCGTGGTCATTGGTCATATGACCGGGGAGGTGGAGTGGGGTCGTTGAAACAGCCTTCATTGAAAGCATAACAAGATGATTTCTTACCTATATGAATATGACTGGGGAACGAGCTGTGGAGGGATCTCTCTGCAAACGAGTCCACTGCTCATACAATCTGCGCACATGTCTTCACCCTACATTCACATTGCAGGACTTTTTGGAAGCGGTTGTTGTAAGGTCAGTCAAGGTCTGTGCACCGTACTGTGAAGAACAAGCATCCATTGTTATTACTACTCCAGTGAGTACTGCAGCTGTTACAACAACTCTTGCTGCTAGCATCACAACTACTCAAGCTAGTACTACTCCAACTAGTACTGCTGCTACTACCACTCCTAACACTGTGCCAGATCTAGTAACAACATCAGCCTGCAGTGGAGCAAGCAGATATGTGTGAGTGTGGAGACTGTCTACTAGTAACCAGCAACCAATGGATTGTGCAACCATTTCTGAAGTTTGGAGATAAGGACCTGCCTGAACCGTTTGGAACGGCTCAAAACTTCTTGAAGACATTGACATACATCTTCCACGACGCTGAAGTATCAAGCTGCACCGATCTATATGAGGGAGCAGTCATCTTGAAATTCATGTTCGGCAGAGGATTTTGTGAAATAAGCAATCGACTAGGAGATTTGTATCACTACATAGTTCTTCATATATTGGACTGAAATATTATCTTTGTGCACTATATTTATATATTTTCATGCATACACTGTAAATAAACATTTAGTAATACCACAATTGTTACACATTTCATTCCATACAACCTTCAACTTCTAGAGTAAGCATAAGGTGTGAGATAAAGCATAAATTACATCCTATACTGTTAGTCATCCAATACAATAGGAATCATCCTACTCTGATAAACTTATCTTTATGCAGGAAGTTGGTTAATCATGACTTCCGCCAACATCATGGTCTGATGAACTTGTTGTCTATATAAATGCTTATTAACAAATTCATATCGCCATTATGGGTAAGACAGCGATAGCGTGAGAGCTGCACAGACAAGCTCGTCGGAATTTTCCGACAAGAAAGGTTATAGTCAAAGGTCTTGACGATCTCTATCAGGCTGAGCTTGTTGAGATGATACCGTATGCTCGACATAACAAAGGTTACAAGTACATTATTACAATCATAAATTGTCTCAGTAAGCATGCATTTGCTATACCAATAAAAAATAAGTCGGCTGATGAAGTGGTTAAGGCAATGCAACCTATATTTGAAAAACATTTAATGAAAAATCTACAGACCAATGATGGTAAAGAGTGGTTCAATACAAAATTCCAACAACTTGTGAAACAGTATAATGTGAATCATTACTCAACTAGATCAGATAAGAAGGCATCTATAGTGGAACGCTTCAACAGAACACTTAAACAGTTAATGTGGATCAAGTTCACTGAGCAAGGAACCTATCGTTGGACAGACATTCTAACCTCACTTCTCAAAGAGTATAATACCAAGATTCATCGAACAATAGGTATGAGGCCAGTAGATGTGCAGAAGAAGCATGAGAAAGTGCTGCTTTCCAGGCTTAGCAAACACTTTTTTTTTGTTTTTTAATTTTTTTTTTTAATTTGTTTTTTTTTTCAATTTTTTTTTAATTTTTTATTTTTTTTAATTTTTTTTTAATTTTTTTTTTAATTTTTTTTTAATTTTTTTTAATTTTTTTTAATTTTTTTTTTAATTTTTTTTTCTAATTTTTTTTTAATTTTTTTTTTTAATTTTTTTTTAATTTTTTTTTTTAATTTTTTTTTTAATTTTTTTTTTTTGTGACCTTGAGGTTAGGGTGGTTGACCTGGATGACCTTGAGGTTAAGGTGGTTGACCTGGATGACCTTGAGGTGGGTGTGGTTGACCTGGATGACCTTGAGGTGGGTGTGGTTGATCTAGATGACCTTGAGGTGGGTGTGGTTGACCTGGATGACCTTGAGGTTGGGGTGGTTGACCTGGATGACCTTGAGGTTAGGGTGGTTGACCTGGATAACCTTGAGGTTAGGGTGGTTGACCTGGATGACCTTGAGGCTAGGGTGGTTGACCTGGATGACCTTGAGGTTAGGGTGGTTGACCTGGATGACCTTGAGATAAAGGCGGGTTCTGGCACACTTGTGTGCCAGGACCCGCCTTTTATATCTACTCTAATACAATAAAGATTTTTTAAAATAATTTATCCAATTAATTTGTTAAATCAATTTAATAATAAGATGATTCAATTTAATTATCCTATCTCATCATAATAAATTATTTTATAATGATATTTTATTAGAATAGGATAAAACAATATTAGTATTATCTGCAAAAATTCTGGAAGGAACGAGAATCGAACCTGGGTTCCACAGAGTGACAGACCACGGTCTAACCGACTCACCCACCAAGTGCTCGTAACAATAGATGCGAAAAAATATGGCAATGAATTGCTGTATCTTCAAAGACACATCCTTCCTGGATTGAGGTTAGTTTGGTTTTTTAAATATTACAAAAAAACCAGAGGTCTTATAAAAAATCATTACACATACGTTTCTGCGCCTTGTTTCAAAGAACTTGCATACTAAATTTCATCCAAATCGGACAATAACTGCGACTGTAACTGCGGTACAAACAAACAAACAGACAAAAGCCAATCAAGTCGAAACTAAGACCTCAGCTTCGCTTCAGTCAATTAATTGAAGAAAACTTCTTACTTGATTGCACCAATTTCTTCTACCCTTTTCAACATGATATTTCCCTGTTTCATAGATGAATAGTTTCTAGACCTACCAAACCGGCCGGAGATCACAGCTCTTTCAAGTTAGCTCTTGTTTTCGTTTTAGTATGAGATCGGAAACCGACTTGTGAGCATAAACATTCTACATAGGCATAACAAGCCGCCATAGCATTGAATCCACTTTTAATGAAAAACATTATTAGCAACCTCCTGTCATTCTCACCAAATAACCCATGTTATTTGGAATCATTTCCATCTCACTATCGTCTGTGAGACGATTCATAGTCTAAATTGCCTACTGTATATTCCATTCTTCTGTCAGTTGACCGATTTCTTATAATTAATTGTTGGAAAATTTGTAATATTGTAAATATGTGGACGATATGAAGGTACCTCCTTGAGAGACATTTATAAGTCCAGTGTCCCTGGAAACAATGTCTTTACAGTAGCACTTTCAATGGAGAAAATAGTAGACGACATGGATAAATCTTCACAATATACTGTACTTTCTTAATGGCCCTTCTCATTAGTTTGAAAGTTGTAGGCTATTCATGAGCGAGGTCTACTGTTTGCAGAACTACTAGTTATGTCTGTTGAACGAATTGTTCTCAAGATATTAGCGTGGAAGCAAAACGCTGAAAAGTGCAACTTTTAAACCACCCTCATCCCCTTAGCACATGAGTTAAGCCTTGTACACACGTCTGTACAGATTCGCGCAAACAATCGTATGTACATACGCCTCAACATTCACTGTACGTCCTTGTGGACACGATCCACGTATGCCTCGGCATTCAAAAAGCTATCTGATTTGCAGACGACACGAAGACATGGTAGATGCGTAGATTTTCCACATGTCAACAATGGCGTCATTCCATCATTGAAGATAGTTATCACAAATTGCAGCAGTATCATTTTATTTCAATTACTTATATAATAAAATCAAAAAATAAAACTTGACAAACGATGTTGGTGGGTTGAACGATTGTAGGTTGAAGTAAGGAAATAAATTGCTACATGACATAAGATTGACAGTTCAAACTTTATTAGGTTGTCAAAACATTATCTTGTTAATATACTGAATCTAATTCAACTAGTTATCTAAACAATAATGATATCATCATGAGGGAATCAATAACTCCACAAGAACGATTGGCTCTAACTTTGATATTCTTGACATTAGGCAATTCATTTGTTGGTTTCCAATATCTATTCTGAATCTCAAAAAAAGAAAATTTCTACAATAATTCCAGAAGTTTTGATGACCTAATCAAAGCACTTAACACTGTCTCACAAAATTGACAGTCTTCTTTAAGGAAATTAGCCATAAATTGAATCAAATACTAAATTGCTGCCCATTTTAAACTAACTCTGCTCATACACATGACAAAACAAGATTCTCCAAAAGATTAGCTTCAAGAATACCTTTAAGGGAATACTAGTTCAAAGTTTGAATAAATCTCTCTATAGATAGCCTAGCTATCTAAAACGTATAATATCATATTGAAGATTACAATTTTAATTACCAACTCTGATTGATAACATGAAACAAACACAAGATGATTTGATTGCCACAGTAAAATAATATTTGAGCTATACTTTCTTGTAGGAACCCTTTAGAGAAGCTTTTTTCACTTAAATTATGCAGTTCTAAATTTGTTAATCATGATACAAATTATATATTCCATGCATGTTTCTATTTAAATATTTGACAATCCACATATCCTACAAAATTACAAAAATCCTACAATTTACAATATTAGTTATTGGATCACAATTTGATTTGTCATTCATTAACCTAATTCATTGGTATTAGGTTATGACGCCTTCAATGTTTACGTTTTGCCTCACCCGTATGGCAAAATCGCGTCCACACGTACATTCAATGCTCGCCCGAGGCGCCTTTGAGCACGCCAAAATACCGACAGGGTTCCGGTTCGCCCACATGCCTCAGCGAACAGTGTCCACACGTGCGAATGCAAGCCCATACACGTATGCTCACCCGAGGCAAACGTACGTGTGAAATAAATATAAAAGCTTGCTTGTCGGGAAGGTCATGAATATTAAAAATTAATACAAAACTTGCGCAAGTCTTAAGAGGGTATAAGAAATATTTTATTAAATAAGAGTAAGTCAATTTACATATCCAAGGTACACAAATTATAGGAATATTAAATTTTAATCTTGTAATGCAAACGCTCACTCAATCATTGATTCTATTTAATAATTTGTAATGATATAATGTAGCTCTTGTTCACTGGATAAATTGATTTATCTACTTCCATCAGAGGCCAAACCTTATGCCCTAAGATATATATATATATATATATATATATATATATATATATATATTGTAATATTACATTTTTTCTCTATTATAATCGAATCTTCAATTCGAGATCTATAAAACTTGATAGTAAATATCAGAGTAATCGATATGCAGACAACGTTTTAACTGAGAATTTATTGTAAATAATTGTGTTGCACATTCCATGGTATCACCGAAACTGAGTAACAGAATTAACAGATAAATAGATCATTATAAATATAGAGGATATATAAATTTAAAATAACAGTTTCGAAATAAAGTTTTATTGAGAACAAATGTAAAATGTAAATTCTAAACTTGTAATTTATAATTTTTTTTTGGAATTTAATATTGGTGACGTGTTCATGACGTTGACACTGATTTTGAGGTGGGGCTCTGCTTTGTACTTGTTAGGCTCTCTCTAAAAAATGGTGGCTGGCTATGTGTTCTGGTTTTGTGTTCTCTGAATATTTTTCTGTTTAAGTGAATTTTTAATGTTTTAAATTGAGTTTTGAACAGTTTTATGGTGATCTAATTTTGTCTAAAATTGTTTTGTGTGTTTACAAGCCTATAGCCATTGTTTTTCAACTATATAAATGGATAAGTATTTAGCCTGTAATGATGTTAGATGCTTAAGTGTGTAAGGTATTATTTTTGTGGATTTGTGTTGTATATTGCCAAAATTCTTCTGAAGATTATAAGTTGGTTTGCTCTGAAAACTGGATTTCTCATTCATAGGCGATAGATCCATTCATAGTTTATCAAGAATCTACCATTTTGGAGCCGATAACTTCCTGTAGGTTAATAGGTGTGAAATGCTATCCAACCTATTTAGGAGAAATTGGTAGCACAGCAATATATATTATTGAGAAATATACTGAAAACTACAGAAAATAATATATTTATAATCTTTGATTTATCAATTTAATATTCTATGATTTTTGGAATAAGATATAAAGTGAGATTGCCTAAATCGACAAGCAACAGAAAGTCGATACCTAAGCTGCATACCAATGAATGCATATTATCAATGAATTGAAAAAGCACATGGTAATGTTTCGTGCTAAAGAGCTAAAGAATAGTGTACCAGTCTGTGATATTTTCTTTTGATATATTTATTCTTGTTTTTGTTGTGTATGTTTTGTTGCTCTATATATTTTCCATATTTATCTGACTTTTAATATTTATTCGTACAATATATGTATCAAATTTTTTATGGTGTACCATTTATTTTATTCCCCAATACCACGCAGGGCAAATCTCGGATCTATTTATTACTTATCGGTATTAAATCATTAAGAGAGTTACCATCTAATTTTATCAGTAATAGAATAAGCTGGTTTACACAACAATATGTTGCATTGTTAATTAAATTCTCTGGAAATAATACATTCCAAAGATTTCTATAAATTGTTCAAAAGCAATAAACTGCAGGAGCTCCTGAGCGAGCCTATAAGTATTTTATCGAAATTGTATTCTAAAAAACCACGACCAGACTTATATATTTTTACACTCATGCTTTACCGATTGCAGCCAAGCCGAGGCAAATCGTTATTCATTAAAATATAACGTCAGAACACTCAAGACTAATAAAGCTGCTGCAAAAGGTGTAGGGAAATTCGTAAAAGTGTGAAATTATACATCAAATTGAAGAGAATTTAATGCTCTATAAGCTCATAATCAACATGGATTTTTTCCATCGACTTTTAAAAAGTTATAAGATAAAATAAAACTGGTGGCAAACATGTTTTTTTTTCAAAAATGTCACACCTTCAAGAGCAGATATCTCGAAAACTAGGAGATATAAAAAAAGTTGTAGAATAAATATTGTAGGAAATTATGTAAGCTTTGATTTGTTATATGACAGTAAAGTCCTTAGGATTCATAGTTTTTGAGTTTTATGCGAGAAACCAAGAAATGGTACCCTTAAACCACCCCCACCCCCTTAGCGCAGTGGGTAGGGGTGGGGACTTTTGATATGTTCACCTCCTTACTACCCTTAACAGAACTGCGGGTTCAAAAATTATTGTCTTCCCAACTTTTCCCTCTATAATCTTACCTTGACTGGACTATGATTATATCTGTATTTTTACAGAAACGGTAAGATACAGATATAAAAAGCTAAAAGCTATAAATGAATTTGCTACTCTTGATATTTTTCGAAGTTTTTCGATTTGTATACCAACAAGCTATCAAAATGGAAATGTTTTCTCAAGAAAACAAAAAATTTCTGAAAATATCAATTTTTAAGATAGTTATTCAATTTACTGAAAATAACCAAAAATAACTTTTAGTTGAGTTATTTTGGTAAATTGAATAACTTTTTCAAAAATTGATATTTTCAGAAAATTTTTGTTTTACTAGATCAACAATACCATGAAGAATCCATCCTCTAAATCTCATGGATTTATATCTTAACAAATTTGAAATGATCTGTCTCAGAAATTCAAACTTCAGGCGCTCATATCTCAAAAAGTAATGATCGAAAAAAAAATTCTGAAATAACTTTTTCATTTTGATAGCTTGATGATATACAAATCGAAATACTTGGAAAAATAAATATCATGAGTAGAAAGTTTATTTTTAGCCTTTGCACAGCCTTAAAAGTGAATCCCACCTAATCACAACTTTTATCTAAGACAAGCTACTATTCAAGACATTAAACAAATAGTTCATGAAATGGATAAAAACAAATCTCCTGGATTTGATGGTATAGGAGTATTGGAATTGCAAACCCTTGAAGACTATCTTTGCACTCCTCTTTGCCGCATGATCAACCTATCTATTCTAAAAGGCATTTTCCCCAACTCCCTGAAAAATTCAATAGTTAAACCAATTCATAAATCTGGTGCACGTGATAACTTCAATAACTACAGACCAATCTCTAAATTGTCAGTACCAGAAAAAAATTTTGAAAAATATTTATTAACACAATTAAATAAATACATACTCCAGAACAATATTATATCTAATTATCAGTATGGATTCCAAAAAGGAAAATGCACTGAGTCACTTCTAGTAAATTTTACACATAAAATAAATACTCTCCTGAATGACAGATATCATGTTCTTGCGCTATTCATAGATTATTCAAAAGCATTTGATACACTTAATCATAGGATACTTCTTGAAGAATTACTTAATATTGGAATTACTGGCAATGTATTGAAATTGTTTGAGAGCTATTTGAGTGATAGACACTTCATGGTTAACCTAGGGGGCAATCACAGTGGGTTATATAAATGTGACAATTTTGGAGTTCCGCAGGGAAGCATTTTAGGTCCCATTTTGTACAATATTTATGTGAATTCAATTTCCAAAGTAATCAGACATGGAGAAGTATTGATGTATGCTGACGATACTGCTCTGATTGTTGGACATAAGAATTTAAAAGTGGCTGAACAATTAATACAGTTTGATTACAACAGAATTCTGAAATGGTCCCATGACAGAAATCTTATAATCAACAGGAAAAAAACTGTACTAATGCACTTTAAATCTCCACATCTAAGATGCAACGTAAATCCAACTGTATTAAGCCACGACTGTCATTGCCTTCATGCGAATGTTTCTCAGATCTGCACTTGTCCGCCTCTTACTTTAGTAAATAGTACCCGTTACCTTGGCATTATAATCGATAGCAGCCTGAGATGGTGTCCTCACATAGACTACATTTCAAAAAAACTTCAAGCGCTTAACGCAAAAGTATTTTATTTGCATAAAAATATCACCCCTGATTGCCTATATCTAATTTATAAGTCCTTGATGGAACCAATAATTAGATATGGCATTGAATCATGGGGAAGTGCAGCCGATTATCTTTTATCTAGAGTTGAACGAATACAATCAAGAACATTAAAATGTATAACTACCAGAATTCCTGATGTTAATAATATTGATCCATACAACCCACGTAGCTTACAAATATTCTATCATACCTTATCGCCCAAACATTTCTACCTTTTCAAAATTGTAATACTCCACAAAGAAAATTTATACTATAGACTCCTTGCTCCTCCCTCACCCTACAATTTAAGATCTCCATCAATATATGTAGTACCCAGATTCAATAATATTTATGGTAGAAGATCCCTACATCATGTAATTCCCTACTTATTTAACAGACTACCTCCAAATATTCGTGATTACTCTAAGAAGGATGTAATGTTGTATCTCAATAATAACAGCACACTCAATTTATAAAACTAATAATATTACAAACGTACACATAATTTTAAGAAACGTCAATTTAAAAAAAATGACAGCTATATGCTTACATTATTAGAATTTTTCAATTTTTGCTGGCAGAAGTTTTGAAATTTTCCTTTTATTGTCACTGCCGCCTGCCTCAACGATAAAAATGTACTATTACTTGTGTAAATTTTTTTCCCTTTTCCTTATTATTTCATTCCTTTCTAATAAATTTTCATTTTTCCCTTTTTTTAATTAATTCTGTATCAAAATCTGATGTATATTTCTTATTTTATTTTTTCATTTTGCATTAGTTTTCTTTCATTTTTTACTTAAAATCTTTGAAGTGTAATATTTATTTTGTCTAAGTTTATTTATCTTTTGTAACTAATTTTTTTCCTGTAACTGGGCACCCGCCGAAAAACCTTTGGGTTTGGCAGGACCCTCAACTGTTTGTATTGTGAATAAAAATTTTGATTTGATTTGAATTGCTCATGGTCGCGGCGCGTAAATCTGTACGCACCTCAATAGGCACATATCAACTTCTCATGATACATAGCTTAGGCTTTAGGAAAATATTATACAAAGTGTTTCATGAAATGTGTAACAGCCAAATACAATAGATCCTACATAAAATTTGCAACAAAAAATGTTAATTAAATTTTTTCTTATATCGACCTTATTTTTCGAAATAATATAGGTATCAATCTTTTGAGAAAATGTGAATAGCTAGAAAAATATCTGTCAAAATCTAGTTCTAAGGAAAGAGGAACTAATTTCCAATATGATTCTTATAATTTCCACCTTTATTGACGTTTCATGAGCGTTCAGACTGTGGGCGAATATGTACTTATTTCAACTTTGAGCGATCATGAAAAGTTCAAAACCGTTACAAAGATACAAGTAGTCATAAATCATATAAATTTAATTGAAAATTTCTCCCTCTTTCCAACCATATCCTTAGAATTAGATTTTGACTGATTTTTCTAGTTGAAGTTTTTCAAGAATATCGAACAATCGATATCTCGAAAACTAACGTCGATATAAGAAAAGTTTACTGGACATTTTTTGTTGCAAATCTTGAAATTAGGTCTTCGGCTTCGTGGGACACTCTGTATAATATATCTTAAACTATAATGTATCGATGCCAACGCGATGTTGGCAGGGGTGAGACGCGCCATTGTCTGTTCCAATTCACAGAACTGTGCTATACAGAATGGGTGAAAAGTCCGAGAACGGCTTGATATTTCATACACAAAGGAAATTTAACAGAGTGGGTGTGATTGGGGATCCTACTCAAATTGACAATACTACTTTACTATGACTTCAAAAAATCTGGTCCGCCATTTTGAATGCAACTTTATTTTTTTTAATAGGAAGGTGGTCATGTGATACATGATTTCGATATGGAATTTTTTAAGAAAAAATGAAAGGCGAAACCCGCACATCGATATCTCAAACAGTTTTGAAGATATTCACATTATTAATCAATACCATGCAAATCAGAAATGAAATACATGAGTGGTATTGATTAATAATGTGAATATCTAGTAAAGTAGTATTGTCAATTTGAGTAGGATCCCCAATCACACCCACCTCGGAATTGCATTTTTTATGAGATACTAAGCCGTTCTCATAGGTTTTTCTCTCCTTTCTGCTTTGAATAGTACTGATTAATAATGTGAATATCTTCAAAACTGTTTGATATATCAATATGCGGTTTTCGCCTTTCATTTTTTATTGAAAAATTCCATATCGAAATCATGTATCACATGACCACCTTCCTATTTAAAGAATAAAGTTGAATTCAAAATGGCGGACCAGATTTTCGAAGTCATAGTAAAGAACTGTAGTTTTTTCAATTTGAGTAGGATCCCCAATCACACCCACCATCAAATTACCTTTGTGTATGATTACTATCGTATTTCATAGAAATTCTGTTTGGCTTGGATATGTGCAATACCAGCACGAAACGGACGTTGCCACATCAAAGAATGTGAGTGTTTTTTCACTTAAAAGTTTTATGAAATACGATAGTAATAATAATAGTGAAAACAAGATGGATAACCAACAACGAATTTGTGTATGAGATATTAAGCCGTTCTCGGACTTTTCACCCACTCATAGTCATCTCATGGTATTGCTATTAGATTATAGAATCCACTTCCAGTACATATGAGGCTGCTCGACAGTCATCGCCGTTCAGTGCATATTTTGTGACGTGGATCAGGGAGGGAGGGCTTGACTAGACGGTTCAACTATGTTCTCTGGAGAGTTTCGTGTGTGTGTGTGGGAGTAAATGTGATTTATTTACCATCATAAAGTTTCCTTACTTGCAATGTTGCGTTTCGTTTCCATTTATGTAATGTAGGTATTTTATGGAGATCAGGGAAAGAGTCGGGAAGCAGATTTCAATAGTGGATGAGATCAAAAGAAGGCGCCTTGTATGGATGGGACACATGCAAAGAATGGATGATAAACGGTGGCCCAAAAGGATATTGAATTGGAATCCACCAGGAAGAAGGAAGAGGGGAAGACCACCTGAAACTTGGATGAAGCAAGTGAAGAGTGACATGCGCGAGAGGAATTTGGCAGAGGGAGATTGGATGGATAGAGTGAGATGGCATATGGGATGCGAGAGACGGCTTGAGCTGTAAATTGAACTCGCGATATATATAGGTATTTTAATTTTTTGGCATCATTGAAATTGTAAACTATTACTTAGTTTAGCGGGGTATAGGGTAGATTAGCATCAACATGCTCTTTTTGTACCATTACTGAGATTACAGGTTTGTATTGCATCACACCTACATTTATAGTTTATTGTTTTATATTATTAAAAATGAATAAGATTTTTGCTTTGTAAATTGCATTTTTTTGAAATAAATATCTTTTGTCTGTCTGTCAAAGCTGAGTCACTTGTGTTGCATCCATCAAGTTATTGAAATATTATTTAAAGAGACCAAGGTCTGCATCATAGTATGGAAAACCTATTCCCACTCGACCACTAATTTTAAATGTAAAGTTTATATCCCAATTATTCTTCTTTTTTACCCCTTTGTGATCGTTCATAAAATATTTAGTATTCTACAATTTAAATAATCTCATCACCATCCATAATTAGCCACCTACACCTCTACTGTACAGTATAACACAATAGATACTTGTATAATTTTCTCTTATAAAACTAAGTGCGAGAGAGGAAATAGTAGTGACCAGAATACAATAAATTTAATATTTTTTGACTACCGTATGACAACACAATGATTGTTACTATGCAACTTTCTTCAAGACCAAATTCCGTACCGGTATTGTATCTCTTTCAATATAATGAAGAGTATAATACTGCTGCAGACATTAGAGGCAGGTACAATTTTTCATAACATAACTCTCAGCTCTCGGCCAAGACTCCAATGGCTACCATACATAATCCATGTCCGTGCTTTTATTTCAACCTTCCACGGCTAAAGCTTCGTTTACACCAAAGTTATTAACAAAATGTTAACTTAATCATTATAGATTCTATTAGATTGAACGGAACTTGACAAATACATAAGTTCATCATGTGTATGATAAGTTATATTCAATCTATAAGGATTAAGTTATTAAAATTTTGTTAATAACTTTGGTGTAAACGCAGCTTAAGCCACTAAAGTTGCCTCTCTTCCATTGATCAATAACATGAACAGAAATGGAAAATAATTATAAACTATATTACCAAGGTACGTACTCAGCTAAAAATTAAACACAATGCATGAATATTAATGTACAAAAATGAATATTTATTCTTATAACATTGGGTCGCATACAATTTAAAAACCAAATATGCTTAAGTAATAATACTTGATCAACTATTAATTTGGCACATTTTCGAAATACTGTAGTTAAAAATTTTAAATGTTATGAAATTATTTTTATATTGAATACAATGTTCAAGAACAATAAAAATTTGCAGCTGTAAAACTTACAATTCACTGGTGAATTTTTATATGAATACTATATGTAAAGTTATCAAAATATAAAATATAAATCAATATTTTTTTTGTAATTACTTTTTGAGATATTTCAACAGATAAATACATGTAATTTCAAGGATACCAAAATAAAAATTTTCAACGATTCTTCTTAATATTTGAGATTAAATAAGATGTTTTTCAAAGAATAATTCTTGAAAAATAGATACAATTTTTTTCAAATGATTATAATTGAGTTATTTCGAAAATTGAATACTAACTTGTCCAAAAATCACAGATAGCGTGAAGAATGTATCCTCAAAATCTCATGAATTTATCAGTTGATCTAAAATTATCTGTTTAGAAAATTTCAACTTTAGTAGCTCATATCTCAAAAAGTAATCACACACATTTATCTCTTGGAGATAGATTTTTATTTTGATAACATTATAGAAAAAACATTCAAAAATTTCCCAAAAACCTCAAGCGTGGTCTTGAAGGGTTAAAAACAACAGTTTTCGCTGATATAATCACAAAAATGTAATGTAAGAGATTAATTTTAAATAAAAAAACACATCTAATGCTACAGTACATTTTGCTTTTAGAGAGGATTTTTTTATACAAGTTGAAACGCTCCTGAAAGTATGCCAACTTAAAGTCTATCTATCTCTCTAAATAAAATACATAGACACATTGATACAATGAAAATCATCAGCCATGTAACTGGCCACTAATTATAGTTATATAGATAGTAATCTACATTCAATACAAGTGAATTGTGAGAGAGAAAAGAGATCAACCCTGTATTAAGGGTGATACGGTACACTCATTTTGAATTTACTAGCCAATGATAGAAATGCTTCTTATGGAATTCCCAATTTGAGGATATTGAAAATTAATCATCAATTTTCCAACTGGCTTTCGGATGTTATTGGAATTTTAACTGTCATCTTACCGCATCAAATAATAATACCAGTAGAGTATTAAAATTTTTAAATTGCTATACACTAAAATTACAACAGTTACAAAGTTAAATTCAATCAATTAATAACTATTGGAAATTTACTCACAATATTGCGTTACAGCAGTTTTGGCATGATATTAAAACGTGAAATCAATCACTCAACATAGTTGTTTAAACATTTTAGTTTATGACTTGCTAAATCACAAGTGTTCTTTTATTAAAGGTCTGAAACTAAAACGTTTAAACAACTACGTGGAGTGATCAACGTTTCAGCTTTTGATCTGAGCCGGTGAGAATGAAAGTGAAGTAAGTCCAATTTATACAGTTTTGAGATACAGCTGATTTTGTGTTTAGCACTGTAAAAAAATAGAGTTATTCAAAATGCAGTTTTTATGCATGTTAATATCATTATTGAATAGAACTAAATTGATATTGCTTATCAAAATTGTGTTTTATCTTTCTATTTTTGTGAAAAAATTAAAAATGTGACTTACGTCACTTTCATTCTCTTTGAAATGAAAAATACATGGATAAAATCATCATTATAATATAAGTGTCTTAACCTTTACTGCAATAGAAATATAATTGACCTAATTCAATTTGTATAATAACTTGAAGCAATGAGTCCATTGCAAAATTTATTAAAAGCAAAAAAAATCATATACATTTACGGAATTCCTTGTAAATTAATTTCTTGTAGAACAGTCAATACGGAATTGAAACTTTAGTGAGTGAAATATGTCTCACAATACAGTTGGTTCAGATTGTGGTTTAGCTTAATATCATTCTTTGGTGTCTGATGAATGCACAATATCATGCCGAAACAGTTGTAACACAATATTGTTAGTGAATTTTCAACTTAGGATAAATTAAAAATTAACTTTTCAACAGGCTACACGCAAATAGAACCACAAACCACAGAGTATAATTACGTGGATCCACAATTCCTCAATACTTTCTGAAAGTACGATTCCATTTTACTATAGTAATAAATAAGATACATAATTGTATCTTTATATGATAATAAGTCTCTTTCTAAGTAGAATAACATTCCAAATTATTAAAAGTACGAACTTGAGCAAGTCCAGAACTTGGAAATAATAATATACACACTATCAACAACTCAATTCCAGCTAAAGATGACTTTCCAGATAGAAATTTGAAATAATACTATCAACAACAAATATAATATAATAAAAACTTAAAAAACCTTTGGCAAAGGAGATAATCCAAGATCAAGTGAGAAATAATAATCTTAGTTACTAAAAAAAAACAATTGGTCAACTAAATAGAACAATGAGAATATGCTCTAACTGAATTTTTACAATCTCAAGTATACGAAATTGGAAGGTACGTTATTGAACAGCAAAAACTCAATTTATAATTTCATGAATTATACTTTTCAATTCTATATATACTACAAAAGGTTTACTCATTTTCAAAATGTAAAATTTTAAACATAAATGAGAATAACGAAATTTCATCAAAGTAGATGAAAGTCTTTTAGATTATTAAAATATAATCTATAATACACTAGGCCTACTGAAATTTGAATGTCATGTAAAGTGCTTAAATTTCACCTAAGGAGATGCTAAGTAGTATATACTCAGTTTCTTGAAACATGCTAAAAACTACATTAAAAATTGATTTAGTCAGAAAAGTTGAGAGCTTTCGCCAATCGGCAAAATTAACAACAATTCATGAGATGTATGTGGCCAAATTATAATATGTAATCATGCCACAAATTGCACTTACATGAAGTTGAGACATACCATAAAAAAATGGATTAGAACACTTGTAAATGTTTGGATGGCAAAGCAAACATTGTATTCCCACAATGTATGTGGGAAATGCCACCAATTGCACTTTCATGAAGTTGAGACATACCATAAAAAAATGGATTAGAACACTTGTAAATGTTTGGATGGCAAAGCAAACATTGTATTCCCACAATGTATGTGGGAAATGCCACAAATTGCACTTTCATGAAGTTGAGACACACTAATGAGTGTGCGTGACAGTAACATGCCAAAAACTTCGACACTTTTGTCTTGACCAAAAGAGACGATTGAATCCAACAAGCTAATAAAATTCAAGGTTAATAAAACCTTTTAGTTATTGACATTTCATAAGTTAGAAAACATTATTATGCTACACATACATTACATACTTCTGTAATCACACATTATATACACAGATGAGTGAGTCTCAGCCTATGTATAAAAACAATAAAGAGATAGAACAAAAAATAAAAATGGGCTAAAATACGTATGATTGCTGTTTACATGACAGAGCACGACCAATTTTTTCCTGACTTGGACGAAGCCACTGAATCATCCTTCAGAGTGGGCTCGATATTTGTTGCTTTATCGGCGTCGGCAACAATCTTTTCAGGCAGTTGTTTGTCTGTACTCTCGTCTACAGGTTTCTTCTCGTTCTCGGCAGCTTCGTGTTCTTGTTCGACTGCAGCAACAGCCTCCTCATCGACAACCATCTCCTCCTCAATCTCGTCATGCAGCTTGCGGGGAGAAGGTGAAATGGGACTGCATTCGGCGACCTGACTCTTCTTCAATGCGAACCACTTGAACGGATGGAAGTTCCAGCCGGTCGACTCCTGGCGCGGTTTCTTGTTATGGAACGAATAGCTGGTCGAATCCTGGTCGGCCTTTCGCTTCAGACAGGCGTCCGACGATTCTGCAAGCGTCTCAGCTTGCTTGAACACCGACCGACTGGCTTGTTCGGCGTTGGGACTACGCAGCGGCCTACGTCCCGAAATATCTTTGAATCTAGAGCTGCTGTCAGGTTCTGCGGGTGATTCTTTAACCTCCGCCTCTCGTTTTTTCGGAGACAAACTGAATCGGATCCTCTCACGCAACGTGGACAGGATGGTTGCTTCAGGAACTGATGCTGTTTTCTCCTCTTCTTCAACTTTCTTCTCGTCTTCATTTTTCACAGCCTCCTCCAATTCTTCCACATCGATGATCTCTTCGTCCTCCGGATCAGGAGTGTATGTGAGACTGATGTCAACTAACTCGGACGAAGCGTCATAGTCGACCACAATGTTACTGTCATCTTCTGTGTCTTTGCTGAATATACTTGAAGAGTTTTCCGACTTGTCGTCATCGGTGATTGCATTTTCGACCAGTTTGCTGGCTTTCTTCTTCGACTTGGTGGGCGTCGATTTAGCTTGATTGCCTCTCTTTTTAGATCGCATTCCTCGCGTTTGTGAATCGACGTCCTGCGACATGTCCGAATGTCCGTTCGTTGCAGTAGACTCGACGCCGTTCAGTTTGCCCATTTTGTGATTTAGTTGATTTTTTACCTCATTTAGCGTGACATCCTCATCCTCCTCCACTTTATCGGCTCCGTTGTGAGCGACGGCTATTTCCAATGCCATTCGTTGAGCTTTCAAACTCTTCTCTCGTCTCTGAAATTCAAATAAAAAATATTTAAACTTTCATAAAAGATATTAATTCTCAATAATTAAATAAATAAAAAATTAGTCGGGAAAAATTATATAGAAAAATGGGTAGCCTACTTCACCCTCAGAAGAGTCACTTACATCTACCAAGTTTGGGAGCCTCATCTACCTTTTTGCACTGTGTTCAAATAAATTTATGTTCAGTTGGAGAGAAAAAAAACACCATTTGCTCTCATGAGAGGTCACACATTGGCAAACAGGAAATGTGTAGACACTTCCAAAAGAGACAATAGTAACTTGTTCCTTCATGTCCAGCGGAACAGAAATTATTGAAAAGCAGAGATTAAGGGGGCAGAATTTTGGATTTGAAATTGTTCTCTTATGATATTGGCAGGGAGCAATAAACCTGTTTAAACTAGGTACTTCTCTACTCAATTGTTTCCATCTTTGAACAGTGTCTGTTTTGGATAAAGTAAGTCTAAAGAGTCATACAAATAAATTTCTGAATAAACATATCTAATCAAGTTTTTAAAAATAAAATAAGAATTAAAATTAAATTAAGATACCGGTTCTAAGTAACATTTGCATAATAGCATTAGAACTATTCTACCATTGTCATAGTATACCATTGGAATAATATAATTAAAATAACAAATAATCGGGAAAGTGTGACTTTAGAAACCACTTATACTTCTGATCTGACTAAATTACTATATCGCTATCGCTATTATGAATCCATTACGGAAAGTGGATAAGTTAGAAAAGCAGAGATATCAGGTGTCATTTAGGTCCAATCAAATGTCAAGTCAAAAGTAGACAATAAGGTATGATTAAACATAGAACTTAAGAGATAATCTCTGAGATCTGCCAGTCTTTTGTCAATAATTTTCAAAATAGTATATTTCGCACTAGAGCAGAAAATGAGATTTTTCAGGCTCGAATCGGTTTTAGAGAAGAATGAGAGCCGGAAAAACATTTTTGCCCGTGGTGCAAACGATATTTTTCGCCACACTACAGGTATTGCTGACAGAATAAATAAAGAATACAACATAAAGAATACTCGTTATCGTACCTCTCTTGATTTTAGTGGTAGAAGATTTGCAGTCAGGATTTCAGATTCTTTTAAAATTTCACTTGGAATATCACGGGCGTCGTCATCTTCAAGCATTTTTAAAAAATTCAGAATGCGCTAATCAACAATAAATAATTGAATAAAAATGGTTGTGAAGTGAATGCTGAATTAGTTTGATTCGAAATTCGAACTGAAATAATGGCGACTTCAGATGAAGAAAGTTGACACTCGCCCAATCTAGTGGATGACTTAGGCTGGAATGAGTACTCTTTCCGGCCTAGGCCGGAAAGAAACCTGTTTCTTACGTCTGCAAACAAGGTCTTTCAGATCTACGTAGGGACTGGAAAACAGCTGCTTTCTGTGCAGTGTGGCGAAAATACATTTTCTATTTCTGTATAAAGAAACTATTTATTTGTGTTCATGACAGAAGATCGCAAGCATACCTGAAATTCAAAAAAGAACGTTGAGCAGCGATCAGTGAACCCACGTGATCCCACAAGCGGTCTTCAATCGATCTGTAAAAATATAAAATAATTATTCAGGTTTGAAATCTCAAAGATTATAAGTAAATGGATAAAGTTTTATACTCATTCATTAATCTGAGATCAAGTCGTTTATTTGAGATGTGTTTTAATAACACTCATCCACTTGCCAAAAATGCCATCGCAAATACCAATTTGCAACAATAAGAGTTAGGCTACTTACATTGAATGTGAATAAGTCATACTGCATTCTTAATTCAATTCAATTTATATCTATTCAATAAAAATAAAAGTCAATACAAAAACATGGAAATAATAATTATGATTATGAATAATGGAACCCGCATAGACTATATAGTCTGTGTGCGGGGAAGGTTATATTCTACATATTGGTGGTAAGAAGCCCCTAATAATAAATTACCCAGATCCAAAAAGAGGTGAGAAAATATGGTAACAAAAGACGCATTCCTTGGCAGAACAATAATAATTTTCAAGCAAAAATGAGTAAATTCTACTATATTTCAATTAATAGAATCGAAGAAGCATACAACAATGTGCATTTCACATCCAAATATAATGCTTTTTCTATATTGCCAAGCAGATTATCAAGAGTAAAGATTGCTAGGACAAAAAATCAATGATCAATTTATTGACAGTTATCATAATCCCACAAAAGCGGCATGGAACCTTGAATGACTCTTACAAAGCACAATGAGGGATAGCATCATTCTTCGACTCAAGCTGCGTCCCAGTCATCCAACTTCATGAGTGCCTAGAATCCCTCATTAGTCTCAATTAGATGCTAAGGAGCTGATTAATACTGTGGAGAGTTTAAAACCACCTACATTCATGGGCTATCTTAACATGTCCTGAAACATATGTATAAGTGTAGGCCCACTCCTGTTGGTCAATGGCTGTCTAATTTAGGAAATATTCCAGACTTCCTGGAGTTCTCTAAAACAGTGCCTACATTGAAAAAAGAAAATGACATTGGCAGTTTCAGACCAGTCTCTATTTATGTACGAATTCTTAATCTTAATCAATCAAGTATCTTTTTTATTAAATTAATATGCGATTAATTGATATTTTAAAATCAATTTGAAATTACAGAGTCTAGTATGTTGTGGCAAATGAGAGAATGAGTGGAGTTCAATAGAACCTCCTTGGTAACACGCAGCATGTTTTCAGTAGCAGGTCCATTACATCAGCTTGTCTTTGCTTTTAGGAAGCAATAATCTTCTCTTGCTTCTAGGATACAAGAGGCTTTTGAAGAGCAGGGATCAATCAACTCAGTCTTGTGCAATCTTAAGGGCCGGTTTCCGAGCTCGGGATTTAGCTAAGTTATAGACTTTAAACAGCTGGAGTCAGAAAATTGGCTTTCCGAAACAGGGCGTAGTCGTCGTCAACGTTTAAATTTAATTTCGAAAAACTAGAAAATTGAACACAAGAAACAATAAAGAGAAAATAGTGTCAAGTTTCAGCTATTTTGAATTATTTAGGAATGTTTCATTTCGTCAAAGAAAAACATTTCCAATTATAGAAATGAGAATATAAAGATTATCATAAAAACTACGACTACGCCCCGTTTCGGAAAGCCAATTTTCTGACTCCAGCTGTTTAAAGTCTAGAACTTAGCTGAATCCAGAGCTCGGAAACCGGCCCTAAATATCTGTATTGCCAAAAATTGTGTAAAATATTTCAATTTTCTCGTGCATTTGTTTGTATAGGCTATCTCATGCAAATTTGTTGAGAAAGCTGGTTGGCTTGATATGGTCACAGAAAAATGTAAACTATAAAATATTATATTTTCTTTTGGTAAGGCCGATTACCTAACGAATAGAAAGAAGATGGTTTCAAGTACCACAAGGTTTGGTTCTTCGTCTTTACTTTTCTTATTGATCATTAATGACTTACGCTTTGATAGCTCTAGCTTGAAATTCCAACCTACTGGTAATAGCTCGGAAGTCCATACAACTTATCATATTTCAACAGCTACCCATTTATGCAAGATTCCTTGGCATCACAATCAACAATAACCTTACTTTGCAGCCTCATATGGAGCAACTATGAAGGAAGTTGTCATCTGCATTGTATGTCATCCGGCGACTGTCTAAGGCTGCGTACAGAATTGAGCGCCACGAACACGTGCATTTCATTTTTCATCAGCTGATCATATCTGTATTTGTACAGAAACAATAGGTACAAATATAAAGGTGCGTACAGATATACGCGCCGTGAAAATGAGCAATTCACTTTTAATCAGCTGACTATATCTGTATTTTTACAGAAACGGTAAGATACAGATATAAAAAGCTTGGCATCAGCTGATTAAAAGTGAATTGCTCATGTTCGCGGCGCGTAAATCTGTACGCACCTTAATAAGCATAGCATCAGGTGATGAAAAATTAAATGCGCGTGTTCGTGGCGCCCAAGTCTGTAAGCTGCTTATTATATTAGGGAATACCCAGCTTTTACTGCATATCATGCCTTATTCGCCTCCCATCTGAGGGATGGCATTGTGGCCTAGGGCTCTGCATCACTGGTTCACTTGAAAAAAGTTCTCATAATTCAGAAGAAGGCACTCTGAACTATCCTGAAGGAAGCATGAAATATTTACTGTGATCCAATCTATACCCTGAGTCCACTAATATGAAAAAAGAGCAAATCCCACTCTCAGAGGCGACATGCATCTGTATAATATGTCGGGAACATTATGCACCGACTAAAATAATTTGAACAGCCGCCAGCAGAAGCAACAGTCTACTTTTTCAACCTGCTGCCAAGAACCATGAAAGCATTGGAGGACGACATACGGTTTGTCTCTGCACTAGAGCAGTATCTGATAGCCCGACCATACTATGTACCCACAGAGTTTGTCCAAGACCACACTTGACGAGACAACAAACTGACCAGGACTGACGCAAATCCCTGCCGAAGGAAGGACATTTTGACGATTCCCCCATCACTGAAATGCGGAGAAGACGAATAAGAAAACTAACTTTTTGCAAGCAAGCTTTGCCACTTCTAGTCGAGTTGCCGACAAGTCAGCAAAAGAGCGATGTTGAAGCAAGCATCGCTTGCTTTTCAACACCTCCATAATTGGTCAGGGCTAAATCTGAAGCTTGAGAGTTCTTCTCCAAGGTCAAAAAATGGTTTCCCAACAATAAGATTGAGGTGAACGAAAAGACTTGGGAGATATTGAGTACACTTGGCAGAACAATGATTGTTGATGATTCTGTCACCATGCTCGGAATTAGTATTGGTAAGTTACAAAATTGGTAACTTACCAAATTCATGACCACTACACTGGGAGGCATGAGATGTTGATCTACCACATTCACGACTAACCAAATCACACACCAGCTACCTAATTCGTACCCTAAAGATATTCAACAGGCTTTCTTCCACTGTGCATTCGTAAACTGGGGAAACCTCCGAAAAAATGATTTGAGATAAATCAATCATCCTTCCACTCTATTCACGCTTGGTATTTGATGTTTGGTTTTGCATTTACTTTCCAACTAATCATCAATAGCCCAGAACTAACCTAGGCCTAACTATCATTAGTCAAATTACAGCAGCGGCACACACAACATTCTTGGGCATCATAATCAACAGAAACCTGAATGGCATCCTCACATTGAACAACTCAGCAAGAAATTTCATCAGCCGTGTACGTGATTCAGAGATTAACTCACATATCGGGAGAGAAGGCAACTCTCACTGCACAGGCCTACCACACTCTGTTCGCTTCCCACTTGGCATATGGCATCGTGGCCTGGGATCAGCCTCGCAAGTGTACCTCAACATTATACTGGTAATTAGTGATGTGGATCGGGAATATTCCCAGTGGGAAGGAACTTATGATTTGGAAATATTTCCGAGGCCAATAAATTTTGGGAATTTATAAAATTGTTCTAAAAATGATTGAAATTGATCAATCCCACTCATATTTTACATCAATATAATCAATAAATCATCAATCTATTTCATATTGGTCAAGCTCAGTCACATTTTACATTGATATAATCAATGAATCATCATTCTTTGAGCCTGTTTTTGCTCACTCACTCACTGTCTTTTAAATACTCGTATAGTCCAGTCAATGAAAGATTATAGAGGGAAAATTTTGGAACAAAATTTTTGACCCCGTAGCTCTTTTAAGGGTAGTAAGGGGGTAAACATATCAAAAGTCCTCACTCCTACCCCCAGTGCTAAGGTGGTGGGGGTGGTTTGAAAGTGCCATATTTTGTTTTTTGCATATATCTCGAACAATATGCGCCTTTCGGAAATTTTTGTCGAACACAATCATAATATTAAAGCTTACAAATTATCCTACAAGTTTCATTTCCAACATTTTTCAATATCTCTCATAGTTTTCTAAGTATGAGCTCTCTAAGGTATCACATTTTGAAGAAAACCCCTTCCGGCACCGATTTTTTCATCTTTATGGCCTTATAACTTTTTAACGATTTATTGAAAAAATCCGTGCTAATCACGGGCTCATAGAGCATTATATTCTCTTCAATTTCATCTATGGTCATATTATTTTACGCATCTCCCAACGATTGTTGCAACCGTTATAGTGTTGAGTGTGAAATCTTCAGTTTAACAACAATAGATCAATTGTCAGGGAACATTTGGAACACAATATTTAACTTTGCAACTTTGTTTGAACTAGTTGGAAGGTGAAAATATAAAAAGTCCTCATCCCTACTCCTTGAGCTTAAGGGATGAGAGTAGCTTAAAAGTTGCATTTTTCCATTTCTGGCTGACACGCATGTAACTGGGAAACAATTCATTTCAGCGACATGGCTGAGTAAAAATGAAGCAAGATAAATTTCCTACAAGTTTTGTACAGTGGAGTTTTGTGATATCTTCTTTGGTTTTTGAGATATTCACTTGTGTAAAATCTTTGAAAAGACAGTTATTCTTCCAACTTTTTGCACTTTCAAGGCTTATTACTCAACAACAATGCACCAAAAAAATGTAATTTTATACACAGGGGGTGGGAGTAAGGAATTTTAATATGGTTACTCCCTCACTATCCTTAAAAGGACTACGAGGTAAAAAATTGGGTTCCAAACTTTTCCCTCTATATCTTTTTGAGCATTCGTTGCCTGGACTAGTATCTTATTACAAGTGAAGTAAGCCTCAATGACTCTTGAAAGGTTGTGAGCTGTGGAATTATTTTCTTTTTAATATTGAATTAAACTCGAGTATGCTCCTTGTTTTAGTTTAGCCTATTTTGCTGCATTTTATAATTTCTTACTTTTAGATTTATATTCGACTTTATAATCTTTATTTACGGGGTCAATTATTTTTGTGCGGAGAAATTGAATAAAATCATGCAATGAAAGTTAAATTACACTCAATACTTTGATGACTTTGTTTACCTGATTTACAGGCATTTATTAGTAAGTAAAAAATCTTATTCAACTTGTAAGACATGAAAGTAGCATGATAATAGTGGTGCAATTGAATGATTTATTGAGTGCTCATTTTTCCTTTCAGTCTAAGATCAGTCTATGAACATCAAATTACTTTTTTCTTTGAACTTACTACAATTTATAAGTTATTCATCCTTATATTTCTTACATAAATCTGTTGTATAACAGGTGATTGAGACCATGTGTAACAAAAAACGTATTTCCCATAAATTCCCTGGGAATATTTCCTCGATCTTAAATTCCCGGGAATTTTACATCACTACTGGTAATTCAGATGAAGGCACTAAAAACCATTCTGGGGGGGGGCAGAGGGAGCATTGCAAGCCACTCTTCAGGTGCGTACAGATATACGCGCCGCGAACATGAGCAATTCACTCTTAATCAGCTGACTATATCTGTATTTTTACATCATCAACATAACACAAGAAACAATAAGAACATGCATATACCACAGCACCACCTGAAAAAATTCAGACTCCCCAGCCTTCTTCAACTTGCTGCCAACAAACCTAAAGACCCTAGAGAAAAATACATTTTTTAATGTCACACTGAAGAGATATTTGACAGAACGACCATATTATATCCTGGGAAATTCATTGAGGACCATACATTTCAACATTTGTCGAGTAGCAGATACTATTTGACCTCAAAAATAAGGGGAAAAAAGTATTTCACCGGTCTCTGACTGCGGAGAAGGCTGAACAAGTAACTAACAATAATTATTGTGATGAGTTTTTATCTAATTGACAAAGTCCATCCAAGAAAGCCTGGCTTTTGATCACAACATTGGATATGAAAAATAAACGACATTGGATATCACTGATATTATGATAAATGTAGGCTATGTTGCATGGGTAATATTTCAAGTTGAATAATTGTACATGTTGAGGAAAACTAGCAAGCCGCAATTTTACCGGTAAAAAAAATTGCTTAATACTTCCTTGATAGGTAGGAACTTCAATTAGTGAAACAATTAACTATTACCTATTTGGTAATAAAAATGGATTTTTCAATTTAAAATCCCGCCTGATTTTGGCACGAGTTTAGGCTTAGGCCTACATATTAAACCTATGTGTGTCGGTCCAAATACTAAGTGGAACGATAACAAAGATTAATGGCTGGTAAACAAAGTCTAAATTACTAATATAGCCTAAACAATCGATCCACTTTTGATAGAAGTTTATATTTCAAAATAAAACTTTATATTGTCTTAAATTATTGTTTTTAATTATTAAAACAGACAAGAAGTAACTTCTTTCCAGGCTATGTTTATCACCAGTTCACCACCGGCTATTGCCGTACTTTAGTTACCTACATTTTATTTTAACAACATTTTTCTTTGACAGAAAATAAATTAAGGCCCGCTAGTATAATGTTAACCTTGAAATACTAATTCCGAAACATAGACATACTGGTTTTATCCTAACTTAACAAAATATTTAAACTAAGTTGAATACACTGGGTTGTTGTCAAAAATATCAATTATTTATTGTAAAAATTACAAACATGTTTCAACACCAATGGTGTCATCTTCAGTGTAGAAAATGCAAAACTTTGAAAACACTGGAAAAATGTCTGTGTTTTCATTATGGATAGATATCACAACATCTCACCAGCAACAGTATCTGAAATTTAAACTAAGGTTATGATCACATTGGATGCGTGTATGTGCAAGTGCACGCGTGGTTATGCATGACCAAGCGCGCAGATGAGAAACAAAATCTTTCAAGAGCAATAGGAACTCTCACACTGAACGCGTGCACTCGCTGGTTGCGTCCAATGTGAGCAGCTACAGAAAAGTCACATCGTGTTTCAATGCATTTTTCCTGATTTTTTTCTAGTCTCAGGCACGATAACTTGCACTTGTACATACACGCATCCAATGTGATCTTATCCTAAGGGTATGATCACTTAGGATGCACGTTTATGCCTGACCACGAATGCAGATAAAAATTAAAGTCTGGAAAGAGCCATAGAAACACGCGTGCACTTGCTGGTGGCGTTCAGAGTGAGCAGCAACAGACAACTCACAACGTGCGTCTATTAATTATTTTGAATGCAAGAAAAACACTATATGGAATCTTTAGTGCTTTTGAAGAGAGTAATGCTTTTACTGGCGGGGCCATCTTGAAAGAACTTGAAAAACTATATATTTTTTAATTGTTTTATAAGTTTGACCAAGTTAACCAACGTTAATAATTGTTATTTCTAGATTAGATGCTGGCTTTATAATTTAAAGACCCGGGTTTAAATCCCGACCCGGGCAAGATATTTTTTTTGGGCCACTCCCGTGTTTCGGATGGATACGCTAAGCCATCGATCCCGGTTGCCTAATAATAGTCGTTAGATCATTTCAGAGGCCTTGAAGTTAATCAAGTGCGATCCAAAATCTCTGACACCAGACCTAAGCCAGCAAGGTCACTCAATGTTGTTATTATTATTATTAGTGTTAGAGATTATTATTACTGTTATTTCTGATTTGAATTATAATATAATGTCAATAATGACTAGTATCAAGTCACTTCCAGACACAATCAATCAAGATCCCTCTAGTCATGACTAAAGACATCAAAGACATTGTTCAAAGCTATCAAGGAAAGCTTTCAAACAAATTTCGAGTCCATACGTATTGTACATATAAAAGTTTCCACTCACTAATGTCAATTATTAACTATTCAGCCGTTGATCTTTCATTTTAAAATGACAAACATTCAGTGTTTACTATACATAATTAATCATTTATCACGGTAGGTGTCGTTGTTGCCACTACTTATTTCTTTTTACATTTTTCATGATGAATTGCCCCAATTCAATCGAGGTAGTTAAGGAAGCTACTATAATGTAATAAAATGTTGAAATTATTCTCATTTAAGGTTTTGTCTTAGATGTTGATACTGTTCTCTAATAAGTAATTTACATCCAGTTGTTTGTATGTTTATCACAAAATAAGTCCAGTTACAAAGGGAATGTTTGAAATTTAGGATGACCTCAATAGAGACCATTTCCAATGAATACTTGGCGTCAATCAACGGCCTCGCGCAGAAAATCGGAAACGACTTGTCGTCGGTTCGTGAAGCTTATCAGGATTTATGGTACACGTTGAGCAGGGAGGAGCAAGAACAAGTACTCAATGAAGCGGTCATCGACCCGGGTGCCGTTCTCAAGTACAGCTCGGCCTCCAATGATGCGGTAAGTTTTTCTGATTCTCATTCCATTCTTATTCTTTTCAAACTACAGGAGGATAATTTCAAAGTTACTCACACCCGCCAGGAAAATCCTGTGCTTGGTATAAAAAACAAGAAATCACCAAACAAGATCAAATTCAGGGAATAGACAGGATGAATCTAGATGGAGAAATAAATTATCATGAGAGCTATTAATTTGTTTGATTCATGAACTGATACTATGTTGTACACAATAATATTATTATACAATCTTTTCAATAATATATTACCATTTATAGTTAAGTCATTGAAAATGTAATTTACTCAAAAACTACAGATTTTATTGAACCACATCAACCTTTTTGAGCAGGTAATTTTAATTTATTTGTTAATGAACATTTTCCTACGTCAGCCACCATCTGACAAAGTGAAAATTTCCAACTGATAGCCACCAATAAAAGTTAGTTCTCACGTGAAAAACTCGATCTTTTCAGAAGTATCCTATCTCGAGCGATTTTTAATGCAAGTGTCGTGCTTTATGAATTTTGCATTCATTCCAGCACAGTCAGCTTTTATTAATTACATTATTTTTCATGTACTCATTCCTCAGTTCAATTCTGCTCAACAACCTATCTTCGGCCTGTAGGCTATTCTCAAATTATTTATATTCTGCTCTTATGCTGGCGATTTACTCTCGCCGAGTTCGTACAAGTAATGACGCACGCGAGAGTGTGGATAGCTACTTTGTTATGAACAAAGTATGTTATGAACACGAGTATACGGCATGGCGAACGCGAGCCGCTCGTGTTGGACATTCGATAAGCGACTCGGCGAGAGCGTAGCCTATAGTGAGGTCCACGTTATAACGGCAGTGGAGAAAGATAGGAGAACAGCGCTGCCGATTCTCTGCCTTGCCACTGCCTTCAATAGAGGTTAGCTGATACCGGTATATCTGATAAAATATTAACTGTTTATTCTTGTTAAATTGAATCAATTATATTTTATTCGACAAAAAATATATTTTCAAATGATTTAATAATAAATTTTCATAATTGATATTAGATATTTTGTTGATTAATCATAGTCATACATTGTTGAAAAACGATATGAAATCATTGCAGAGATAGAGGAGGATAGCGCTATCTGCTTTGTCGAATGATAGACAAGGATCAATGTTTAATCAAATACTGCCTTTATAACGTGGACCGTGGACCTCACCATAGTCATTAGCTTGTTCCTCCATATTTTACAATTCCTCAACCATAATGTTGGAGTATTCCAATTTCAATTTATCATAAACGGATCATTACTTCAACATTTCAATATTAACTTAACAAAACATACGCTACCACACAAATACTAAACATTTAATGAGTACACCACAAAAGAAGAAGTCTCACAAAGAAGCATAATTTATTAGCATTAAGCTTATGATTTTATCAATAAAATATGATGATTTTGAAATATATGTTGTCGTTTGCAGGCTATCAGCAATGAACCTCCATCGAAATTTTCATGGTTCACGCGCAGTCAACTGAACCTGTTCACGGTTGACTCGCTCAGAGCAGCTGACAAACCTGCCAAAGCAACTCCCGCCAAAAAGCAGCCACAACAACAACAGGAAACAACAACATCGCAAGTGCCGATCGTCGTTCAACAGGAGCTGGCCAAAGAGTGCGCGCGCATCAAGCAGAGTCAACAGGAAAACACCAATCTGCTCAACAAGATCAAAAGCAAAGTGCCCATTGGTCTGCTGAAACCTGCAGCTGCCAATGAGGAGAAGCAGAGTCTTGTCGACAGCAGCAAGCAGCAGTCGACTGCTCCGCCATCTGCCGCCAAAATTCTGAAACCAAAGACACCGCCTCCACCTCCACCGCCCACCGTCAATGAGAAGAGAGGTCTGTTGGCGGCGGCTGCGGTCGATGTGGAGTCCGATCACAGTGACGATATTCCCAAGACCGGCTTCGATTTTCTTGACAACTGGTAACCTGGTCAGCGGGTCAACTGTTGTGAGGAAGTGCATATCTGGATGATCCAATGCTCATTGGTCGACTTTTTACTCTCTTTTAGAATAATAAGACTCTAAGAAGGATTTCAATGTTCTTCAGTCCACTGAAAGATGCCGATTCATGTGTAGCATATTATATCTAGTTATTCTTTGATACTGGCATTGTATTCAATCATTTGAAAAATATATTTTTTCAGTATATTTTTGTTCACAATTTATATGAGTTTGTTACATTTGTAGCACAACAGTGTACCCATACTATACCCCTATATTGGCTAAATGGTAGAATAGACATTGCTGTCCAAACTTTAGCACGATAACAAATGAAAAAATCATTCATTCTATTCCTTCTATTAATATTCACTAGTATGGAATTGTGTTCAGTTTTTTAATAGTATTTTCCAATAAACACTTATTCTTACTTTTTGTAATGACGATTTGAAAGAGTTTGATAAATGAGTACAGTAGTACATTAGTGTAAATCGATTGCCCATATTCTGCGAACAGGGATTTTTCATACTCTATTTCTCACTTCAGAATATTTGTTGTACTATCCACTTGATGGAAATTGGTGTACTTGTATGTAATAGTACTGTCTACCTCGATCTACTCCTTTGTGACTGATAACGTTTTTAATGAGATTGTCTATTGATTAGGCTATTTCAATCTCACATTTATGATATTCCATTTTATAATTGCTGAGTTTGAATCACATAGTTGAGTTTATGTGAAGTTCAGAGAAATGTGATTAATCTTTGTTGAACCTGGGAAAGGTTAATGAAAAGCAAGCAGCTTTGTCAAAATGCATTTGACATTTTTGATTTTGATTCATTAATATATTATGAAAAAGGAGGTTAGTAAATATAAGTTACTGTAGATCAGGTTCGTTTAGTTCAAGAATGAAGTCAATTGTAATTGATAAATATTATATTATTTTTTGCTGAACGTGATGCCTACATGAGCTCCAGGCTTCTACATAGGTAATGAGATTGATGATGATGATGATTGAACCTACAGCATTAGGCCGGGTCTGAACCACCGGGAAGCGACTTATATATTCAAAAATTATGTTTAGTAGAGTCTCATATTCTTAGTGCTTATTGAAGTACCCATGCACAAGCCTAGATGTCATATAGGCATCATCCTCAGCAAAAAGTAATGGATTTGATAAAATTGTAACTATTCAGCTAGTAATCATTCAGAAGAAAATAGACTGTTTATGCTTGATTTAAAAGATTATTAATATACAGCTTTTTATAGGAGTTGAAGTTTGAATAAATTTGGTACGAAATGCAAGTCGCAAGGTTACTATGGTGCCATCTAATTCTCATTCAAAGTGAAAAATAATCGAAGATCAATTCAAACAATAATAAAGCGTCCAACTAATAAAAATGGAAGATTAAAAAAAGAATGGATTGTCAAGGTTTACTATAATATAAGTATATTATATTGTATGAAATACAAATAAGCTAGTTTGAGTCTAAGTTGTTGTTGTGGGTAGGCCTATGGGTAACAGAAAATAATTCTTTTAGTTAAGCGTTTACAGTAAGCTTATACTAATAATTGTCACCAGAATGGTTATGTTGAAAGCTTTTGTAAAAATAGTATACATTTTGTTAGTAGTTGTGATGTGTGATCTCAGTTACATCAGAGAGTACCCGATCAACAAGTCTAGTTACATACACATCGTTTTCTGGACGTGCGATTTTTGCCGCTGTTATAAATGTTATGGATAACATAACTTGGCAAAAAGATGATTTATTCATTGTTCATGCATTTGCCAAGTTTCGTTTATTCTGGTAGATTTCATGAGGACGGCAAAAAATCGAACGTCCAAAAATCGATATGTGTGTAACTGGCTTGAGTGTACCACATCTTTGGTTGATCTTATTACTGTTAGGTGGGTACCTAACTCAAAACTCATTGATAAACTCATTAAAATAAAAGATATAATAATGATTTTGCTAGTGATAATAAACGATGATAGTGTTTATCTATCATCGTTTATTATCACTAGCAAAATCATTATTATATCTTCTATTTTAATAGCTAGAGTTGGTTTTATCATTATATTTATACTGTTTATTGTTTGGTAGCTAATCTTCATTGACTCCTCTATTTTATTTTTTATCCTTATTCGCACTTTTCTTTAATTTAGTCCTTGTACAAGGATGATTTAGTTTTATAATAGCATGAATTATCTATTATTAACAATTATAATATGATTGTTCTGATAATACATCAATAGATTGAATAGAAATTGCCAAATACTAATAAATAAATAATTGATTATTATTTTTCAAAATGTTTGATCATGCATATTGAAATACATTAGCAGAGGCTTTTACGTATAATATACTTATTTCAATTTAAAACTAGTCTATTACATTTATTTTGTTTTGTTGAAAGTGAGTAATCCATATCAAAAACTATATTGATAAAACATTGTGATTAAAGTACTTTTTTGAAATTGAACTGTTTTTATTGCAGCAAAGACCTGTGTTAAACAAATCTAACTATTAAAATTCTACTGTTTTCTAGTAGAGTGAGGCTACGTACATATTGCATTCTTGTGCATTTTATCCACACTTTGAAAAATGAATTTACATAATTATTTTGTTTCAACAAAAATGCAACTGTATTTTGGTTGTACTTGACAGAAGTACCTTCTACCGTAAATTTGTCGTCAAAAATAACTAAATTCATTCAGATTAATTTTTAAAAATTATATAGGCTTACTCGTGTCTTCCCTATTTCATAGAACTTTGTTGTAGCCAAGTAGTGCGTGTACATGTCAATATGAATATCATCTCAAGGTTTTTCATTTCAATACTTGCTGTCAAATATGTGCAGTCAATAAGATAAAAATTCCTCACATTTGAAATGACTGCATTATGGTGGGTGGTGTTAACATGCAAAGTGCAAAATTATTTTATATAAAAAATATCCTATTATTACCGTATATATATCGCAGTTCTTGGTGAATCAGGAAATCATCTTCAAAATGATCTATTTTATAGTTTTATTACCAAGATCTATCTGTTTGGATTCACAGTTCTAAGAAAATTATATAGTATTTTAATGAAAAATTACTCCAGTATTGCCGAATTTATTGCTGGATTTGAAAAAAAACTGAATCAACAGATTGGACCCTTTTCTCGGACCAATTACCTATCCAGCATTACAGCCGGCTTCATTTTTGCACCTCTCCATAGTATAGCCGAGTGACTCAGCTCTTTGTAACCCAAATATAGAAAACTAACAGGCTCAACTGTGTATCAATTTTTAAATTTGCCAGTTCTTTGAAATCATTGAATTTGTTCATAAACTATTGTTGAACTAATTACGAAAAATTCAATTGAGAATAAGGACCAAAGTGGACTACCATCCACAAGAAAGGCATGCAAAATGAACTCGTAAAGAACTGCTAATTCTATTATACTTGAATTTCTTCACCAAATCATCAATCTGACACTCCAAATCAGAATAGGACAAACAATTTTAAAATCAGATAGATTAATAATAAAACTTTCGTAAAACATGAAGCAAATTTCAAATTCACAAAATAATTCTATAAAAATCACATAAATTTTGAGTTCGAAAATATCACGTTTACTTAAATTTCGCTTAAAAATGATGGTAAGTAATTCAGTTATAGAATTCATATATATATATAATTTATTCTCTTACATAATTGCTGTTTAATCGGGATAAACTATTTTTTCAATTCTTATTTTGCAGCAGGAAGATGTCTTATAAGGTGAAAGTATTGTATCCAGGCTACTCAAGATTGTCAAGTACCAGGCCAACCACAGACAATGTGATGGAGGCTAACTGCTCTTGTACTTTGATTACTGGAAATTTGAATATAATCGTTGACACAATGACGCCATGGGACTCACAAAAAATATTGAAAGGTGATAATCAACAACTCTATCTACTCATATCAACTATTTTTGGTGAAAAATAGACTTATATTTTGAAAATCATCTACTAAAATGAAGTGATCAGTAGGAGAGCTGAAAGTTCACAAATTCAATTTACAATGTGTTCATAATCTTATTATTGATAAATCGCCCAATGCTGAACCAAGTTATATCACAACCTCAATGCAGAACTAATAAGTTTTATCACAACCTACAGGTCTGGCCGATAACAGTCTAACTCCAGGTGACATAAATTATGTTGTCTGCACTCACGGTCATGCAGATCACATTGGAAACAACAATCTGTTCCTCGAGGCTCAACACTTTGTGGGACTCTGCCATTATTTCAAAGATGAATTCTACTCAGGGCCTCTTGATGAAGGTTTGTGTAATTAACAATGTTCATATTATTATTATTCATTCAATGATAATTAATGTACCTACGGTTCATTCTGTGATATAAAGTCAATTTTATGAGATTTTGAGATGCATGATCCTATATTGTAATAGTTTTTGCTGGTAATTTTATTTTCCTGATTTCTTTTGAAGACTAATTTGTGTGGAGGTGATCAAGTGGGGAATAAATTTAAAATAATTCAATCTGGAATTCTTAAAACTATTGTGAGATTTATCAAGAAGTACCGTTTAGTAGATTTGAAGCATAACAAAGTGAATAGTGCTTGTCAAATTAAATTATTTTATCATAAACAATTAGTAACATCCCATGAAGATACGGTACCAAGTTAATCATCATTTTATGAATGTTGCCCGTTGAATGTTTTGTTGCACGAAAAAGTACCATTCAACTGTACATTGTACTGTATGTTTGATTGATTGATTGATTGATTGAGTACTTTATTTATGTAGATTACAATATATACTGGCTTATACACTTATATACAATAGCTTACAATACAGCAAAATTATAGATGAATGAACTGTATATGATATGAAAAAGCAGTTTGTAATATAATAACTATAGATAATAATCATATTGTTATGCATCTACATAAATTGGCGGAGCTTTGGACATATCAATGTCCATTCTTCGGAAAGAATATTAAAAATATCCTCCCCACTAACTCTCTACCAAAACGTTAATTTCGTTATTTAAACTAAGGATTTATTTATTAATGGAAATATTGTAAAAGTTTTAATCAATATGAATATTAAAGAGAAAAAAAACAGAAAATTGATAGAGTAAAATAATTATATAGGTAGATAAGATCAAATAATTGATTAATAAAATGAAGTAGGCTGAAAGTAGATCAGGGTTATCAACTTTCAGTAATATACAGCATTATGCAGTGGATAATTGAAATAACATGAGTTTATATAATATATATATATATATATATATATATATATATATATACAATTCGTTCTATAACATGGTTTAAAGGTTTGTATTTGTGGGATGGGTGGGGGATGGATGTCATGTGATCGTTCTAGGGCCGGACAGTTTCAGTCATTTGTTCCAAAAGATGTTTTTTTAAAGTTAGGATGAAGCTCGCTCGGCTCTCGATGGACCTGATAGAAACAGGAAGTGCATTCCATGCACGACAGGCACTGACTAAGAAGGATTTTGTGAAAATAGTAGTTCGATGATTGGGTATCCTTAAAGTACTTTCTCCGGTTCTAGTATGTGAAGCATCTATCCTCCTACCTTCAGAGACAAATTTGAAATCATCTTTAAAATAGTTCGGATTACCGTATATCAAGATATCTCTAACAAGCTTGACTATTCGAAAAAGCCTCTGATCGGGAAGCTTTAATGTTGAACTAGCAATGTGGCTGGGGTGATATGATCATGGCGTTGGAGAGAGTAGACGAAACGTAGACAATAATTTTGGCAACGCTGTAGTTTATCATTCAGAGTGACTTGCATATCGTTAAGAACAGAATTACAATATATTAAATGTGGGAAGATGAGAGATTGAACCAATAATAATTTAATGTTTCTAGGGAGGATATCGTGCATTTTCTTCAATGCATGCATGGCTGAGAATACCTTTTTACAAGTTTTGTTCACTTGTTCTGACCAGTCAAGAGTATTATTCATAATAATGCCTAAATTTTAACTGAGCTACAGTAAGGAATGTCATTACCGTCTACACTAATTTTGTGAATCGATTCAAGGTCAATATTGTTTATAAGACGAGAATATCCAATTATAATGGGTTGTGTTTTGATGGGATTAAGCTTAAGGCCATTTTTCTTTGTCCATTCCACTATCGAATTGATATCCTGATTCATTATTCCAACTGTTTCATTAATTTTTGTTATGGGACAGCTTAAATAGATTTGAAGGTCGTCTGCATAAGTATGGAAACTGGAGAATTTGATAATGGAAGAAAGGTCATTAGCATACAAAGTGAAGAGGAGAGGGCCTAAAATTGAACCTTGTGGTACTCCATGCATAACGTTTTTCCAAGTTGACTTTTTGTCACCGACAGATACACATTGTTTCCTACCTAATAGATAGGATTTAAACCAAACTAACGAGTTGTGACTGAAACCAAGAATAGCCAACTTATTCAGAAGGACTGTATGATCAACAGTATCGAATGCTTTAGAAAAATCAAATAGGGTGAGGATGGTGCATTTTCTTTGGTCCATAGCTAACCTTATATCATCAGTGACACGAAGCAGAGCTGTCTCAGTTGAATGGAATTTTCTAAAGCCTGATTGAAAGTTATGAAGCTTACTATTGTTGTCTAGAAATTTTACAACTTGAGCATGAATGAGTCTTTCTAGCACTTTGGACAATGCAGGTAAAATACTGATTGATCATATTGAAAATATTGATTGATATGTTTGCTATAAATAGAAATAGAATCTCAGTACCTTTTTTCAATTATTTTATCACAACATGTTTCGGACATGACTTGAAAATGGCATGAATGTCCAAAACATGTTGTGATAAAATAATTGAAAAGGGGTACTGAGATTTGCATTTCTATTTATATTACAAGTAGCTAAACAAGAAAGAGACAATAAAATGGTGTATGTTTGCTTCTTGATCGTTGTTGATTTCCTTCAATTGAATAAATAAATACATTTAAAAAAATAATAATTTTTCAGGTAAAGAGATGTTACTTGACGATGGAGTGAAAATTATTCCTACTCCAGGCCATACACTTTCTGATGTATCAGTAATTGTTAAGAGTGATGACAAAGTGTTTGCTATCGTAGGTGGGTATCAGAGAAGTATAAGGTTATGACCCGCTTTCTAGGACACTTTTTAAATCTAATGGTTCTTCAAATCTATGTAGGCTCAACATGGTCCATTAGAATTATTGAGTGTCCTAGGAATCGGGCCTAAGTGTGTTGATTGAATTTTCTTTTTGTATTCATATTCGTGTAGCTTTATTACTTTTTATTCCACTACTTAATTACTTATATATAAGTTAAGATTGCGATTAATCAAATAGTCTTTTTAAAAAATGAATTTATTTGTTAACCACATATTATAATAATTTTATATCTCGCGATAGAGCTCCGTTCGCTATGTCCGCTAGCTTGGAACTGACTACTAAATACAATGCTACCTTCCACTACAACTATGCTACATCAACATTAATGGAATGAGGAGTGCTGACTATATAAGTAATTAGCTATATAACTCCTCCATCCATAAAAAGAACTTCGGGGGTAGGGTTGTTAACAATGTTTACATTGGGTGAAACTTTTCTACTTAGATAACAATATAATATTGACTTTACAATATAATAGTATATCAATACTATTACCTATTTTCATCTTACTATATTTACAGTTTGATGTAGTTCCTGATTCAATAATTTCTTTTTCACATTTCAATTTGTCATTACATAAACTTTCTACAGAACAAATAAAATTTGAACTTGTTTTTCTAGTGAATTCACTAGTTAGACCTTCAATTGATATTTCTTTCTAATTATAATTATCGTTTGACTTGAGTAAGTATCTGACCTTAGGAATAATAGTTATATATCCATTTTGAAACATACTAAGTACAGAAAACAACTTGTATAAGTTATAATTTGATTCATCTACGATTGGTAAGTTCAAACAGTAAATGATTTCTTTAGACGTTAGTTTACAGTTTACATTTATCAAATTTTCGAATTCCCACATATTTTTCAATTCAGGTTTCAATGGTAATTTATTCTGATAGTAACCAGCAATCTTGGTTATCTGATAAAACAATTCTTTAGTTGAAATAATGCTAGGATGTAAAACTTTCAATTTGCAAAATGTTAAAGAGTTTTCAATGTCTTGGATCAAACTTAATACAATGTTATATAAAATATTCAACTGGTTCAGCAAATCTCTAAATTTCTCTAGTTCTAAATAGTTGCTAAGTTTATCATTTACAAATTTAAATTATTCTCCAACTCATTAAAATTATAATTAACAATGTTCATCGTCTGATTAAATTCAGCAATAAGTTCTGAACTCAATGAATATTGGGCTGATATTTGATCAAACTGTTTTGATTAGTTTTCAAATGTTCAAGTAAATAATCGTATCTTTCACCATCATACAAGTCCAAATTTCCAGTAATAAATTTTATTGCGGCTCCTACGCCATTCAATAGTCCTCTTTTAGATCTCTTATCAAATTTCACACTTATGATATCTAACTTATCTTCTATTACATTCCTAGTATGATTAATAAATTTCAAATAGTTTACTATATCTCTTGCTTTACTACCATTATCAGTTATATATTCTACATTTTCCATTATTGGAATCTTATTTCTAATATTTTCAGATACCTTATCATAATACATATTCAAATCAT
This sequence comes from Nilaparvata lugens, assembly GCF_014356525.2. NCBI lineage: Eukaryota > Metazoa > Arthropoda > Insecta > Hemiptera > Delphacidae > Nilaparvata > Nilaparvata lugens. The sequence goes on from NC_052504.1 coordinate 85,194,692, forward strand.
CAACATGATCAAAAATACTTTCTAGTTCATAATAGTGGATGAAAGTGTGTTTTGAAATCTCTAACTTTGCAGAGCCTAAATGTGCTGCAATTATTCCTAGATTACTACTTATATTCCTGAATTCTTCAGCTTTAGAAGAATGATTCGCCATACTCATTAGGCAGAGGAGGAACCTGGAAGAACAGGATTTGAATTAGGATCGGTTGTTACTTGTTCAGTTCTCTCATTAGTTTGATCTTTGTTCAGTTTCTTAAACTTTCTAGGTCTTTTTATCTTGGATAAATGAATTTTCTCTCTAGTGTTATGATGTCGGGGATTTATTTTGGCAGTTTTAAGTTCTCGATTCACTGATAGGAGAGTTTCTTTGTTGAATTTATTTTTAGTTTTACTTTGTTTTTGTACATTCCTCACATAAACTTCTTTTGGAATTTCTGGTAGTTCTTCTCGATCTTTGTTCCTTTCGTTGATGACATGTTCTTTCCTACTTCGGTTTATTTCCTGTATATGGTCAAATAGTCGTTTAGTTTTTTCTTTGTGATTATTAACATATTCGTTAATAAATCTGTTCTGAATGTCAATTTCGAGAATGGGATTAGATTCTATGTGTCCGTATAAAACTTCCAAAGGTGTCAGTTTTGTTACCGAGTGAATGCTATTGTTATAAGCAATTATGGCGTACTTTACTTTACTTTCAATTGTTTCTGTTTTGAACTCGTCACGATTATTGAATATTCTGATGTGCTCAATTATCGTAGAATGAAAACGTTCGGCTAAGCCATTTGAAGGCGGATGTTGAGTACTTATCCAGTGCATTTTGATTTTGTGCAATACTGTCAATTCCTTTACTAAGCCATTATTGAATTCACATCCATTGTCGGCAACTATAGTTTGAGGGATACCATGGTGGGAAAAGAAACTAAGCAGTTTGTCTGCTACCTCAACACTGTTACAACTTGTTATTGGATAGCATTGTGCGTATCTTGAAAAACTATCAATGATCGTGAGAAATTTCTTTTTCTCAAATGTTATACTGTCCAAGTGAATGATTTGAAGCTGCCTTGTAGCTGTCGGTGTCAATTTCATTTCTAAATTAAGTGGATTTCGTTCGTACTTTGTTTTGAGACATATCTCACATTTGTTAATACCTAACATTTTGAATATAATTTTTCATGTTTGGCCAATAGTATTTTCTTCTTATCTTATCGTACGTTTCTTGTATACCTCTGTGATTCGTTTTTCCAATATGATAATTATCAATAGTTTCTATTCTGTCATCTTCATGTGTTACATCAAGTACTTTAAATTTACATCGTACAAGTATGAGTTTTGAAAATTTAAAGTTTTGGCAATCACTGAAGCAAATCTTTCGTAGAATTCATTTTCAAAATACAAGCTATATCTAACATTAGGCACTAAATATTCTTTCACGAAGTCAATAACATTTTTATCTAAATTATTCTCAGATATCTCTACTATCATTCTTGTTTTACTATCAAATATTTTATGGATAGTGACTTTCTTTGGGTTATTGCTCACAAGCTTCAATATGACTTGGTTTTTAGCATAGTTAACTGGGTCATCTGAAACTGGTATTTCTACTGATGTGTTACTTTCGTAATTAGAATGCTGCGTATGAGAATTATTTTCTATGAACTCATCTTCAGCAGGACCTATGAAATCTGGTTCATCATTTTCGAATCCTTGAAAAGGGGTTTCGTTTTCGAATCCTTGAAAAGGGGTTTCGTTTTCGAATCCTCGAAAAGGGGTTTCGTTTTCAAATCCTCTAAATGGGGTTTCATTATCATCTGTACCGGTTTCATTTTCTAATCTTTGAAATAACGTTCCGTTATCATCCACGTTAGCTATCATAGATTGTGCATCCTCGTTAGGTATGATATTCACTACATTTTCAATAGCTTCATTTATAATTGCATCAATATCACTGAATAATCAGGGTGAGTTTTGGTTGTGTGTGTTATTATTATTCAACTGAATTCGGGAAAGGGCATCCGCGTTTTGATTTGCTGCTCCTTTTTTATAACATATGTCATAATCAAATTCTTCTAATTTCAGTCTCCATCTTAATAATTTTGAATTCGGTTCTTTCATAGAAAATAACCATTGTAGGGGTTTGTGGTCAGTGAATATTTTGAATTTTCTACCATAGAGATAGGGGCGGAAGTACTTGGTAGCCCAAACTATCGCTAAAAGTTCTTTTTCAATAGTTGAATAGTTCATTTCAGTTTCGTTGAGGGTTCTACTTGCATATGCACAAGGCAAATCAGCACCGTCTTTGTTCTGACTAAGAACTGCCCCAATAGCTATATTGCTAGCATCTGTTGTAAGGTTGAATTGTTTTTCAAAATCAGGATACAGAAGGATTGGTTCGTTAGTAAGGATATTCTTACAAGTTTCAAAACACTTAATGTACTCTGGGTCCTGTATATCTATTTTAGCATTTCTTTTCAAACATTTAGTTAGAGGTTTTGTTAAATGAGCAAAGTTAATAATAATAATTTATTTAATAATAATTTATTTATTCTCAATAAGCTCAATACAAGAAAATGTAAAATACATGCATATAAAAAAACAAATAAACAAGTTTATAATATACATAACTGCATAGTAACGAATCAAACCAAATTTAATATTACTTATTGAGAAAAATACAATCCAGCACGTAAGATGCAACTTACGGACCGCTGGAGGGAGTCTAACACACTATTTTACTAAAGCAATAGAATGGACTGAAAAAAAAGAAAAAAGAGAGATAAAAAAAACATTTATGGGCTGTAATCAAAATAGGATATTAGTATTTAATTATTAAAGAGATGATGCTAATTAGAGAAAGCAAAAGAAAATCATTAAAAATAGAGATTCAAATTGTGTGAAAAGATTAATTTATTGATTTATGTTGCAAAAAAAAAAAAACGGTAAGAAGAGCAGGGAAAATACAAAAAAAAATAAAGAGGAGAAAAAATAAAAAGAAAAGCAAGATAACAGAATGGAAAGAAAAATAGACGGATTAAACAATAATTATGAACAAAAACTCTAGAGCTTCGGGAGTGAGTGACAAAAGCCAAATTTTAATTAATCTCTTAATCTTATTTCCACAATTACATGCAGCAATGGCATTCTTGACCTCAAGCGGCAAAGCATTATAAAATCTAGGTGCCAGGAAAATGAACGTTTTACGAAAAAGAGTGCAATTGGGTTTAGGACATCTGACTTGGGAAGCCGCAGTCCGCCTGGTCTGTCGAAGTGCGGTAACAGGCTGACAGTAATCAATTGTCACACCTCTATTTCCACTTATATTGAAGAACAATGACAAAACCTTGAATACATATAGGAACCTAACAGGCAAAATTCTAAGATGACAGAACAGTGGAAATGTATGATCATCAAACCTACTGCCCGTTATCAATCTTATAAAAGCTTTTTGAAGTTTAATAATTGGATCCTGGTTAGCGTAATAGGAGCTTCCCCAACATGTGATTCCATATTCAATTTTGGAATGTACAAATGAAAAATAAAGTTCCTTCATTACATTAAAATCGCACAAATATTTGATGCGATGGAAAATCATCAAATAGAACCTTAAAGACTTCTTTAGAGTTTCAATTTGTTGCCTCCAATTCAGATTTTCATCCAGTGAAAGACCCAAATATTTGATAGTCTTTGCTGGACTGATACTGGGACAGTCACAGCTAGAATAGGAACAAACCGGAGAGTGAAAGCGCAGTGGAGCAGGCAAGTCAGCACTTCCAGAGAGACTGAACATCATATAATTAGTTTTGGCTACATTAATTTTAAGTTTGTTACATGTAAACCATAGAGATATTTTGTTCAAGTCAGACTGCATTTTCTGATGTAAATCTTGAAGGTTATTACTTTTATATGAAAGAGCAGTGTCGTCCGCAAAAGCAGTTATCCGTCCATTCAATTCACCATTATACAAATCATTTACAAAAATTAAGAAGAGAATAGGGCCAAGAACCGAACCTTGCGGCACACCACAAGTTATGGGTAATACTTCACTTGCAACGTTTCTGATCCTTACATACTGTTTCCTACCCTGTAGGAAGGACTTAAACCAATCTAGTGGAATTCCCCTTACACCAGCACTCTCCAGCTTGCGGAACAGCAGACTATGATTAACTGTATCGAATGCTTTACTAATATCCAGGAAGATTCCCGCTGTTTTGCCACTACAGCCACTGTTTAATCCTGAATAGACATATTCCAAAAGATGCTGTAAGGCAATTTCTGTACAAAGATTTTCCCTGAAACCGAACTGGCAGGCCGAAAAAAAGTTGCAGCTATTGAGGAATGAAAGTAATCTAGTTTTTATAATTTTTTCAAATAGTTTTGACATGACTGGTAATAATGAGATGGGTCTGTAGTTTTCTTTACTGAGTTTATTTCCTTTTTTGAAGATGGGAACAGTAGCCGACTTCAGTATTTCAGGAAAACAACCAGATACCAACGACAAGTTAAACAAATATAAAAGAACTGAAGAAATAGAAGAGAAGTTATCTTTAAGGATTCTAGCAGTCACAACATCGTCACCCGAACTTTTACGAGTAGAAAGAGAGTCAACAAATGTTTTGAGTTCAACAAGTGTAACAGGGCTGAAAAAAATAGATTTATGGCTAGTTTTAATTCTGAAGGACTCTGAAGATTGTGCCTGAATATGGGTGGGTAAAGCAGGAAAAGAATCAGAAAGATTCTTAGGCATTTCAATAAAGTATTTATTCATTACGTCAGAAACTAGGCGGTTGTCATCAATTAAAATACCATTCTCCTGCAACACAATATCCGTATCTTTATTATTGTCTTTTACTGGCAAAAGTGTTTTTATTGTTTTCCATTTTTCTCGGGGGTTATGTTTTTGAATGAATAACTGTGAAGAGTAAAATAGAAGTTTGGCCTCTTTCACCCATACTTTTATTTTATCTTTCATATTTACGAATTTTCTTTTGAGGATCAAATTGTTTGGATCATTTTTATGCATCTTATGCAATTTGTCTCTTACATAAATGGCATTGGACAAACCAGGAGTCATCCAGGGCTTTAACATTTTTATGTTCTGTTTGTATTTAATATTTTTTTGTGATTCTACAATACAGTTATTTAAGATTTGATAAAAAATATCAAATGCTTTGTTAGTTTCGGGTTCTTCAAAGACAGGTTCCCAATTTTCATATTTTAATAAGGTACTCAAACGCTTGTGGTCCAATTTTTTAAATTCAGACTGCTGAATCCTTCTCTTTTCAATAACTATAGGCAAAATACAAGCCACCGCCCGGTGATCCGTGATTAGGGTTTCAATGACAGCAACTTTGTCAATGACAAAAAGATTTGAACGATAATATGATAAGTGGTCAATACAGGTTGAAGATGACCCCACTACCCTCGTCCCTATATCTATTAACTGCTGCATACCATTTCCATTGAGACAATTTAGATACGAATCACTATAAACATCCGAAACACTAATATTTAGGTTAACATCCCCTAGACAATATAAATCTGAGCTCCTGGTGGTAGCCAAGAATCTATCAAAACTGGCAATAAATGTATGCCGATCACCTAGGTGAAATCTGTACAAACCTAACACATTAAATAAATAATTCTTGTATTTACAAAAAAGTAACAGTGAGTCACAGTCAGCAATGCAACAATCCTTTTTAGTGGCAGAAATAGAAGAATGAACAAAGATCACAACACCGCCCGCCCTCGTCACAGAACCAGCAGCAGCAAAGCTTTCATATCCGACAATATTATATAAATTTAATTCATTCATATCCTGCAACCAGGCTTCACTTAAAATTATTATATGTGGCTTGGTTATTAAATTATTAATGTATGAAAGGAAGTTATCAAAATTAGTATTTAGGCTTCGGATGTTTTGATGGAAGAACAAAATACCAGAATCCGAATAAAAAAACTCATTCACTTCATCAATTGAGCTTAAAAGAGTCGTTTCAGAATTATTCATTCGCTAACTTTGAAGTTTAAATTAACTAGCATCAATCAACAATTGCACTCTTTTCCATAAATTTGATATAAATGGGGGAAAAATAAATGAATCTTTTGAACAAATGAAAATCAATTCGGCAAAAGCAGCTCCACCAGAACATAATATGAATAGAAGAAAACAGTTCAAACTAACATGATTGATAATAAACAACGATAGACCGCTACAAAAATCTGTTATCAATTCGACTGGGATAGCCATCACAATCATAACGGAGCTTGATAAAGCTCTGAACTGAGTGATAAAATTTGTGTCACCAGTACTATGCTTTCCAATGCTGAAATTGTTATCATTACACAAAAATTGAGATAAACCAACTAGAGCACATCGCTTGACCCAATGTGCACAATTGGATTCATAACCTCTACGATATACTATTATCAAATAATATAAGTAATATAAAACGTTTGACCAACTAGAGAAATCAATTTTATATAGGAGAGAAAACAAACAATGAAAAATTAAACATTCCTTATTTCTACCCGAATAGCGAAAGCGAAATTTTTGCAATAAACGAAAGTCATTGATATTTTCCTCTAGTGTTGAAACATTAAGAAAAAACAATTTACAGTCTATCGAGATCACTCAACGACGATATTTTCACAATCGGTTTACCCTGCTCCTTCCTCATTAGTATCTTCCCGTTCTGCACCCACAGATAAGCGTAGTCATATTTCTTCTTAGCCTCCCTGGCAGCTGCAAAAATTCTTCTCCGCGCCGGACTTAGACTCTCGTTGATGTAGACTACTGCCTGCTGCTGGAATCCAAGGTCCTGCGTCGATAAATTACGCTTAACCTTTCTCCTCGCCACCACCGAGAACTTGTCCTCTCTCCTGACAAATTTCACAATAATACCAGCAGGCCGATTGTCTCCCTTAGGTTTTCCCAGTCGATGGCAGACGTCAATTTTTTCTCTTGTTATATTAACATCAAGAGCATTACACACTCTCTTTACAGTTTCATACACATCCTCGTTTTTCGTCTCTGGTACTCCATAGATTTCAAGTGTATTGGAGCGTGTGTACTGTTCAGCATCTTCGAGCCGTGTCTCCAAGTCACAAACTTTCCTCTTAAGGCTTGCATTCTCTTTTTTCAAGTCCTCAATTAATCTAAGGCACTCATTTATTTTCAAAGTTTGATTAGTAATTGTATTAGTCTGGTCGTCAATCTTACTGTTTGCAAACTCGAAAGAAGCATTAAATTCCCTCTCCATTCGCTTCCTATCCTCTCTGGCCTCCTCTAGCATAAATATCACTTGTGATATGCTGGCATTGCCATCCTCAGCAGAAGACACAGCACTCATACTCTGCCTCCTCAACTTGGAACAAGGTGGGCATCTCCAAATCTGACCCTCGTTGACAATACATTCCACGTCTGCCTTGGTCATGTTAACACATTGAGGATGACTTAGTTTTTTACAATCACTACATGCAAGTTTGCTTCTAGTCGCCGGAATTGCAGCCTGGCATATTGTGCATGCAGATTTATCAGCCATATCAATCAATAAATTTTATGAAAGAACACGGTTTAATAGATAACAAATTAAAATATTATATGCGCCGAGTAAGCGAATGACTATGGAAAATAAATTTGAAATGAAATATACGGAAATCAGGGTAAATATGACAATAGAAGGTAGTTGAAAGGAAAATTGCGTCAAGAGGGCTATCGTGACGTCTTTATACGGATATTGAATGGGAAGCCCCTGAAACTGGAAGAGGAATACGACAGACAAAAGAAAGAAGGAAAGTGGATGCAAAGAATAGAAAAATTACGTGAATTATTGCGAAATAGAGAGTAAATAATAGAAAATAGCTTGAATAACTTTACGTGTAGAAGCTATCTCTTGTCGACCTGTAGAGTAGCGCAGCAACAGATAACAGAGCACTTGAAAAACAACGTCCTATCGCTTCAGAATCCAGAACTCGTTGTTAATGAATTTTCGATAGTATCCTAGAAGTCCAAGAAATCCTTTTATCTCTTTCGTTGTTTTAGGGATAGGATATCTTTTTATCGCTTCGACTTTGTCAGGATTTGGTTTAACTCCGTTTGGTGTCACTAAGTGTCCGAGAAAACGAACTTCTTTACGTAAAAATTCTGTTTTATCAAGTTGTACTTTGAAGTTGGATTGTCTTAACCTTTCAAATACTTGTCTTAGTCGATCAATGTGTTCTTCTAAACTAGTTGAATAAATAATAATGTCATCTAAATATACTAAACACAATTCATTTTGGAGTCCTCTTAGTATGCTATTCATAGAAATTCGTAATAACCCGTGTCTGTAGAGAATGCAGTTTTTTCAATACTGCTAGGATCCATTTCTATCTGATGGAAACCAGAGTCTAGGGTAGTGAAATACTGTGCTCTTCCTAATTTGTCTAGAATATCCGTGATATTAGGAAGTGGGAATTTATCGTCTACAGTCTTAAAATTCAAACCGCGATAGTCAATTACAACTCGAAATTTCTTTTTACCAGAAGCATCTTGTTCCTTTGGAATGACCCATATTGGTGAATTCCAAGGTGAATTGGAGGGTTGAATTATTTTTTGTTCTATCATTTCATCAATCTGTCGATTTACTTCAGTTCTATAGATTTTAGTGTAGCGATAACTTCTTGTATGGACCGGGATTTCGTCGGTGGTTCTTATGATATGCTTTATTTCATTCGTGAAAGTCAAAGGATTTCCATCAATGTGAAATATATCTGAGTAATCTTTAATCACCTGTAAAATAGCTTACTCTTCTTCGGCATTCATATGATTGGCTCTAATTTTTGATAGATCGATTTTGTTAGTTTTGTGATGGAGTAGATTCAAATTATTGCATGCATTATGATTACGTAACTCACTTGGAATAATACAATTATAGTTTTCAAGCGATTCGACTGACATTGGTTTGTGAATGGTAAATTTCTTGTCTGACGTAGTGGGGTTCAAAATAGAACAATAGGCTTTGTTTTCTTTCACTTTCACTAGACACTGGGGAATTTCAAGTCGGAAAAGTTTTTGTATGATACTATAGCTTCACCTTCATTCATATTTTCAATTGGAATTTCTATAATGGATTGAGTTCTAGCTTTTATCAGAAATGATTTTATTTGTGTTATTTGATTTTTGGTAGGGTTCGTTGACTTTATTGATTGATTGATTGATTGATTGTTTATCACAAATGACAATGTATTGCCAGGTCTTGCAAGACCCATTGCATACTAGCACTACATTATAAATAATAAATAATTAGACACTACAGTCTAATTTTTGAATAATAGTTATTAAACTATGTGTTTATTAAAATAGCATGATCATAGAATCTATAAATAAATCAAATTTCATCAATATAGCTGAATTTTTATCATAAAAGTTATTCTGAAGTTTACACATCTGAAAAAATACAAATATGTACAAGCAAATACACAAATGAGAATATATTATTGAAATTTACACAAAATATCAATTATAAATTTTTTTTCAATGTTGTGACTTCACTTTTGAATCATTTTCTTCAGCGTTAAAATAATAAATAGGTAGTTTCATTCCATTGAAATCAATACTGTCATTAATGAAATCCAAATTCATTTTAAGTTTTTTCATATTGTCAAGTCCGAGAAGAAGGTCAAAGTTTTTATGAAAATCAAAAAGATAGAACGTGTGTTTCGATTTTCCTAATAAAGAAATCTTTGTACTGTATTTCTCTTGTGAAATACCATGCGCTGTTGCTACTTCAAAAGGGTCTTCTATCAAGTTTTCTTTGTAACATTCCATACCTATGAAGTTCTTCACGAATGACCTAATGCTTCCTGTGTCGATTAGAACTCTAAATCTTGTTTTAGGGTCAATTAAATAGGGAAGTTCATTTTTGTCATCTTGTAAGTTCATAATTGAAAATTTCTTTCGAGGCTCGTATCCTCTAAAAAACACTCTGATTCGGTTTGTTCGGCTGGCTGGAAATACGTTTCATTTTCGTTTTCAACGGAGAGCTGTTTGAATTCGTCTGATAATTCTTTCTGAGCGTTTACTCCGAAATTATCATCAAACTCATCATTTTGCATTTCGTCAATTGGTTGACCTGTCATTTGAAACAGTCTTGGTCTTTTTTGGGGACGATTGTTGACTGAGGAAATGCTCATTGGCGTTGGTTGATACGAATTTTGGGGTCTTGGTTGGTTGTAGTTTGGATTTTGACCTCTTGGTTGATTTGTGTTGAAATACTGTGGTTTGGGTTGATTGTTTTGAAAATGTTGTTGAGGTCTGTTCATGTGTTGATTTTGGAAGTGTTGATTTTTGTTTTGAAAGAATTGAGCTTTCTGATTTTGAGTGTGATAGAACTGTTGTCTCTGAGGATAGTTTTGCATTTGATAGCTGGGATTACTTTTGTGTTGGATTTGAGTGTTAGGCTTTTTCAAATTAGAGTGGTCTTGAAAGAAACCAAATTTGAACTGGAAGTCGTTGGATAGCATGTTTAGAGCACTGTCCAACGAACTGGGATTTTTAGTTCTCATGAGAGACCCGAGAGGCTCTCTTAATCCTCTTAGCAATACTCCAAGTGCTAATCCATTTACACACTGACACATGACTTCTGATATTGTAGGTTGTTTGTTTCGAAAAAAACGAGATCTGTAAATTCAGAAGTTTTTGGATTCGTTCATAGAATGAAAAGGGTGATTCACTTGATTCTTGTTTTAGTTCAGCCATTTCAAGATTGAGAGTAAAGCAATCTCTCTTGTCCATGTAACTATTGATCAAAACTTTTCTTACGTCAGGCCATGCATAAGTGTTAGAACTAGTAACAATGTCAAGAGCTGGGCTTTTAATACGGGCAAGAATAGTAGAATACAAGTATTCGTTTTGGATTGGCAGTTACGTAAAATTTCGCTACAAGTTTGTCACAAATTGAAATAAAACGATTCAGCATAGTAGGCTCTCCTGAATAATCAGGGATCATGTCCAAGAATTCTTTCTTAAGGGTAGGTACAGTTTGGGGATTGGTTGCTTTATCATTGTTGGAATTCATGGCCCTTAGTTATAGATAAAATTACAAGAAAAAGAAATACGAAAATAGTAAGTAAAATTAATATTATCCAAGTTTGTAAATCACAAAAGTTTGTTACTCACAATACTAAAATCGAGTTCATCTTGTCAAAGTCCCGGGTTGAAAGTCTCCAAAGGTGGAAGTCCTTAGAAGTTGAAGTCCGTAGTAGTCTTTAGAAGTTGAAGTCCGTAGTAGTCCTTAGAAGTTGAAGTCCGTGGTAGTCCTTAGAAGTTGAAGTTCGTTGTAATCCTTAGATGATGAAGGTCCTTGGTTGTCCTGATATTGAAAGTCTGTTGCTTTTTCTTGATTCAATTTGTAGATGAAATACGGTATTGTTAACACTTTACTATACTGTTCACTTATTTTATTATTTTTCACACTTGTCCCGATATTAGGTGACTGAGTAGGAATATAATTTTGCAAATAACACTCACGAATTTTAATAATATAATAGTTCACCAACTTATTCAATTTGATACGAAGTTATTTTGATGATTGTTCACTTATTTAAGTCCCGATGTTAGGTGACTGATACAACTTTTTCGTAAGTTCATGAACACTTCATTAATGGTTAAAACCGAAAAACCAAATTCTCGTTTTTGAAGTGTCCTACTGACTGCGCCAGTTAAGATTGCAATTAATCAAATAGTCTTTTTAAAAAATGAATTTATTTGTTAACCACATATTACAATAATTTTATATCTCGCGATAGAGCTCCGTTCGCTATGTCTGCTAGTTTGGAACTGACTACTAAATACAATTTTACCTTCCACTACAACTATGCTACATCAACAATAATGGAATGAGAGAGTGCAGACTATATAAGTAATTAGCTATATAACTTATATGAATCAGTATAATATATTATAAAAAGAACAGGATACATGTAACTTTTCTTTTGTCTTGGGTTAAAAATCTATCTTTGTATATAGTTATAATTTATTTATTACTGTACATAGACTACAGTATTTTTACTACAACGAATCGACTGGTCTGAGTTTCACCGTTTGGAAACACATGCTCTTGACTAGAGTCGAGTCTCTTCTCGACCTGAGTCGCGTAAGTGTGAGTTGAGCCATAGATTCAAATGCTGTATTTTTATTTCATGTTCTCCATGACTATACTTTTCCAAGTAGAAGTCCAGCAGTACGGTAGTACTGTGTTATCACTTCTCAAACCTCATGAATTTGACTTGTATCACTATTCAACTTTCATTTATTGATTAAATTTATTTAACTGTCATTGATTGATATGAAATCCATAATAACCTTTATAACGATCAAGTCGGATTTTATTGGAGTGTGGATGAGAACAAAGAGCAAAATGATTTCCATTTTTAAGTTTCAAACGTTTTTAGGGAGATTACCGTATGTTATCTACAAAATTAACTTGTTCAGAAAGAATTAAGAGGGAGGCCGCTATATCCACCTATGCTGCTGTATTAATGTGGATTAGATGAATGATGTATTTAAATTGTCACAATCACTTCTTCTATATGGCCCTATCTTCTATCCCTTCAGTACCACAAACAGTAGGCTATCATAAAATTATATAAATTACGTTTTTTTTTCTCTAATTATCACACACCCAATTCAAACTTCTAGTTGTAAATTAAGTTTTTTTTCTCTAATTATCACACTCCCAATTCAAACTTCTAGTTGTAAATTAAAAATACTGTATTTTGTGTGTTGTAATGCAATATTTTACTTTTCATTATTTTTAAACGAAATTTTGTGTGGTGTAATGAGGTGTCCTTTACACTCTTCATTCTTCTCTTCAAGTGACTCTCCACTTGTGTTTTCCGTCTGCAGCCAAACACAACAAAAATATGACCTGATTCCAATAGACCTATTCAAATCCTAATGATCCATGATAGTCCCAAAATAGTTGAGCCTCATGTTCATTTTGTTTTTTACATTATGATTATTCTGGTTGGCTTCCATTGACTTTAATCAATTATGACAAGCTTTCAATCAATACTTTTTGACGAGCAGGTGATTTGTTCGAGAAAGAGGAGGATATAGAAGATGAATTTTTATGGCGATCAGCAGGAAGTGAGGATCCAGAAAAACAAGAAAAATATCGCAAATACATTATTGAAACAGCAGACTTCATCGTTCCAGGACATGGTCCGATGTTTCAAGTAACTCCTTCGATGAGAGAAAAATTTGTGTGAGAATTAAACATTAATTTTATAAATCATCGCAGTGTAATATTATTAAAATACCAATACTTCTCTTTAAATATATTAGTAGACAGAGCAGAGGGCACGTTTGAAGGTTTTTGCTGTGCAAATACAGCTACTAAAGTGGCCTATTTAGTAAAACCGATTTATACGGTAGTTACGGGAATCCAGTATTTTTTCTTTCCTTGCCCTACTACCATAGGTAAGGAAAGTATTGCTTTCCGAAAAAAATTAAGGTACGTACCCCAATTTCCAAATTTCTATACGTTTCAAGGTCCCCTGAGTCCAAAAAAGTGGTTTTTGGTATTGGTCTGCATGTGTGGGTGTATACAGGGTGATTCATAATTATGGTAAAATAATTTAATACGTGATAGTAGAGGTAAAAATAAGAAAAAAGTTCTTATAAACATATATCCATAAACGCTTCATTAGCGAGCTATACAGGGTGAAAGATTTCGCACGGAATTCAGTTCCTCTGGTGAAATACACCGATGCTGAATTGTTTGGGGACTAGTTTTTGAAACACTTATGCTGGATTCATATGGAAAAATATCTGAAAAATTGAATAAAACTAGTCTGGAAGCTGTAGTGTGAGTAGTTTTTGAGAAAAAAGTTGAAATATACAAAAAATCTAAGTAGAAAAACACAGGCCCGGTTGCACAACAGCCGGTTAAATTTTAACCGCGATTAATTTCACGACAACCAATCAGAGAAGGCGTTTTATAAAAGACGGCTTCTCTGATTGGTTCTTTTATAAAACGCCTTCTCTGATTGGTTCTTATGTAATTGATCACGGTTAAAATTTAACTGGCTGTTGTGCATCCGGCACACAGACTTCTACGTTTGATGCCCAATAACTTTCTTTAATGACCAGTAAACAAATAATTTTTCGCGATAAAAATTGTAGAGAATTTAATTCTGAAAAGAATGATGTAAGCTGTGTAAACTGAATTTGAATAAATGTTGGATAAAATGTATTCTTATGTAGTACATTACACCACAAAAATTTGCTGTTTTATGAGGAGAGAACTAATAACTCATAGGTTGTAGCTGATTGCAAATAGAACATGGATTTTAATAACAGCTGTTCCAAAACAGCTGATTTATTTTGTTTTAAATAAGAAAATATTTAAAAGAAATTATCAGCTGAAAATTATTTTCAGAAATATTTTAGCTCACTGTTGAACAAAAAAACAAACTGTAAGTTAGGCCTACTGTAGCCGCGCTGTGTTTTTTGTTTAATCTATTAACCAGTTATGTGTAACCATTTCACTTTGCTTTTGTGTAAGTGTTAACTTTTTAAAAAATGGCAGGTAATTTTAGACATTATTCAAACTCCGAATTAGCTGACATGCATCTAATGTATGGAATAGGACACTACTGTAACAGTACTGAAGCAAGACGTTTGTATCAAGAGAACTTTCCTAACCGAGTATGTCCAAATTCAAGGTTTTTTGCCACTATTCATCAACGTCTGTCTGAAACAGATTCTTTGATATCCAAAGAGCACATTTATGCCCCGATCTACTATGACTGTTGAGTTAGAAGAACAAGTTCTTAATGAAATTTATGAACATCCAGAGAAGAGCACAAGAGAATTGTCAGTGCAGTTAAATGTCAATCAATCTATTATTTGAAGTATACTAAAAGAGCAACAATTACATCCATACAACCTCCAGAAAGTTCATACTCTATTGCCACGAGACTGTATTCCCCGTGCTGGTATTTGCCGATGGTTTTTAGTAAAACTTGTTTACCCAAACTTTTTAACAACCGTTTTATTTACCGACGAGGCACACTTTACAAGAACAGCTATCGTTAACGTCCACAACCAACATATTTGGGCAGCTGAGAATCCTCATGCCATCAATCCTAATCTTCCACAACATCAGTTTTCAGTAAACATTTGGGCAGGAATCATAGGAGATCATCTACTTCTGTTCGAGCTTCCTCCCAGGCTTAATGGCATAATCTACTAGTCTTTTGGTATAAGTTTAATGTCATTTAGATATGCTATCTGCTACTTTAATATAAAAAACTTTTAATAAAAAAACGGATATTTTATTTGCAATCAGCTACAACTTATGAGTTATTAATTAGTTCTCTCCTCATAAAACAGCAAATTTTTGTGGTGTAGTGTACTACATAAGAATACATTTTATTCAACTTTTATTTAATTTCAGTTTACACAGCTTACATAATTCTTTTCAGAATTAAATTCTCTACAATTTTTATTGCGAAAAATTATTTGTTTATACTGGTCATTAAAGAAAGTTATTGGGCATCAAACGTAGAATTCTGTGTTTTTCTACTTAGATTTTTTGTATTTTTCAACTTTTTTCTCAAAAACTACTTACACAACAGCATCCAGACTAGTTTTATTCAATTTTTCAGATATTTTTCCATATGAATCCAGCATAAGTGTTTCAAAACAGCAAAAGTGTTTCTAGTCCCCAAACAATTCAGCATCGGTTTATTTCACCAGAGGAACTGAATTCCGGGCGAAATATTTCACCATGTATAGCTCGCTAATGAAGCGTTTATGGATATATGTTTATAAGAACTTTTTTCTTATTTTTACCTCTACTATCACGTATTAAATTATTTTACCATAATTATGAATCACCCTGTATATGAGTGTATGTGCGTCTGTGTACACGATATCTCATCTCCCAATAATTAACGGAATGACTTGACATTTGGAACTTAAGGTCCTTACACTATGAGGATCCGAGACAAACAATTTCTATCAAATGCAATTCAAGATGGCGGCTAAAATGGCGAAAATGTTGTCAGAAACAGGGTTTCCGTGATTTTCTCGAAAAACGGCTCCAACGATTTTGATCAAATGTATACCTGAAATAGTCATTGATAAGCTCTATCAACTGCCACAAGTCCTATATCTGTAAAAATTCCAGGAGCTCCGTCCCATCCATGCAAAGTTTGATTTTAGATTCCCAATTATCAGGCTTCAGATACAATTTAAACAAAAAAATTCAAGTGAAAAGGATTCAGCATGAAAATCTCTACAATTAATTTTCAGTAACATTTCCACTTAAAAATGGAAATAAGCTCGAAATTCGAGAAAATGTGATTATTCAATTGCAAACAAACTGTTGGCAACTTTTGATTTTATTAAATCATTCACTATGAAGAGATAGCAGACCTCGTGTGTCTCCAGCATTATAAATATAGTCCTGTTACCAGCTGGCTCAGATCTTAGAATAGTAGACTTGAGATGTGCGTGTACACTAACGTCAGGTGATCAATTATTTCGCATAACGGCAAGGAAAGTTGTGTGAGTGCGCCACACCAGATTTTTTATTTACATCTCAATACGGACTTCCTATGTGCTTAATTATGCAGAATTCATTATTCCGAAAACATATTTTACTCAATCAATTGGTAGTAATACCATATCTATCAGTAAAGTGTTGAATTAAAAAAAATAATAAAAATAGATAGGTTAAATCAGTGTTTCAGAAATGAATTCAATGTTTTCATAGTTGTTGATTGTCAATAGATGGTCCAGGAAATATGCAATGCACGATGAATCACACAGAATTCCATATTCTTTCCATCTTTAATTTTAGGATGAATATAAGCTAAGCTATATTCAAAAAATTTTAAATTATTCTTTCATTCTTCAGTAATTAACAGATGCAATATGAACAACTCTCTTACATGAGGTGAATATTTTTTCAACATTTTCCAGTTTTTCAATGATAGGGGAATGATAATTATTTGTATAGGTCTTCTAAGGAACGATTATCTACAGCTGTTACCAACTAACTACACTAACTTCAACTCCAAACAACCGTTTTAATACCAGTACACAATTTATCACAGGGTAACGTGTTTATTAAACAGCTGGTAACTTCGATATTATCACAATATGATCTTGAATCATGATCCCACACAGCACAAAACCTCTCTGGGACATTCTATTTTGGTTCCCTACATTCTATAAGCGTCCCAGGTCATGTGGGACGTTCAGAGGACCTACATAGAATATTGTCAGAGATACATTTCAACAAACAATTTTTTTCTGATATGAGATATTATATTAGATGAATGTTAAACAGATTTATATAGCACTATATAAGTCAAATTTTACAATAAATCTGACATAAGTTCCTCAAGCTCTGTAAACATCACAGTAGCCTATACCTAAGGAATGTGCAGATCATGTTCTCGGGAGGTACCACAGAAAGTCATTGTCAAAGTTGAATTGAGGTATTTGCACATATGCTGAGAATGTTCGAGGGACATATGATGAGCATGTCTTAGGATATGTGGGATGTTCTGAGGAACTACAATGGATATTCACATAGAAGAATTTAAACACACAAATTTAAGTTTTTATTATTATATTGCATGTTTATGTAAAACAAAATATGAAACACTGTGAAATTTTACAAAAAACTCATATAAATCTATCATTTTCTGTAAACATCCCAGGACTTGAAGAATGTGCAGATCATGTTCTCAGAAGGTACCACAGAATTTCATTGCCAAAATAAATTTGAGATATTTTGCATATTTATGCCAGGGACATGTCATGGACATGAATAGGAACCTTCTCTGTTGTGGTGAAGTTGATTGACTTATTTAAAAAGTGAGATACCAGTTTTGGTTATTTACCATTATCAGTTGAGCATCCATTTTGTGAGCACTTATAGTCGCGCATATTGCATTCAAATTTACGTCTATTCAAATGCACAGCATACATGTGTTGTTTCAAATCACCATTTCGTGAGCACTTATAGTCACACATATTGCATTCAAATTTACGTATATTTAAATGCACAGCATCCATGTGTTTTTTCAAATCACCATTTCGTGAGCTCTTATAGTCGCACATATTGCATTCAAATTTATGTACATTCAAATGCACAGCATCCATGTATTGTTTCAAACTACCATTTTGTGAGCACTTATAGTCGCACATATTGCATTCAAATTTATGTATATTCAAATGCACAGCATCCATGTGTTGTTTCAAAAGACCACTATATGAGCACTTATAGTCGCACATATTGCATTCAAATTTACGTATATTCAAATGCACAGGATCCATGTGTTGTTTCAAATGACTATTTCGTGAGCACTTATAGTTGCACATATTTTATTCAAATTTACATACAATCAAATTCACACATCCATGTGTTGTTTCAAATCACCATTTCATGAGCACTTATAATCGCACCTATTTTATTCAAATTTACGTACATTCAAATGCACAGCATCCATGTGTTGTTTCAAATGACCATTTTGTGAGCACTTATAGTCACACATATTTTATTCAAATTAACGTACATTCAAAAGCAAAGCATCCATGTGTTTTTTCAAATCACCATTTCATGAGCACTTATAATCGCACCTATTTTATTCAAATTTATGTAGGTTACATTCAAATGCACAGCATCCATGTGTCTTTTCAAATCACCATTTTGTGAGCACTTATAGTTGCACATATTTTATTCAAATTTACATACATTCAAATTCACACATCCATGTGTTGTTTCAAATCACCATTTCATGAGCACTTATAGTCACACATATTTTATTTAAATTAACATACATTCAAAAGCACAGCATCCATGTGTTTTTTCAAATCACCATTCCATGAGCACTTATAATCACACCTATTTTATTCAAATTTATGTAGGTTACATTCAAATGCACAGCATCCATGTGTCTTTTCAAATCACCATTTTGTGAGAGCTTATAGTAGCACATATTCTATTCAAATTTACATACATTCAAATTCACAGCATCCATGTATTGTTTCAAATCACCATTACGTGAGCACTTATAGTCGCACATATTTTATTCAAATTAACGTACATTCAAAAGTACAGCATTCATGTGTTTTTTCAAATCACTATTTCATGAGCACTTATAGTCGCACATATTTTTTTCAAATTGACATACATTAAAATGCACAGCATACATGTGTTGTTTCAAATGACCACTATATGAGCACTTATAGTCGCAGATATTTTATTCAAATTTATGTACATTCAAAAGCACAGCATCCTTGTGTTTTTTCAAAACACCATTTCATGAGCACTTATAGTCGCACATATTTTATTCAAATTAATGTACATTCAAAAGCACAGCATCCATGTGTTGTTTCAAATGACCACTATATGAGCACTTATGGTCGAACATATTTTATTAAAATTTACTTACATTCAAATGCACAGCATCCATGTGTTGTTTCAAATGACCACTATATGAGCACTTATAGTCACACATATTGCATTCAAATTTACGTATATTTAAATGCACAGCATCCATGTGTTTTTTCAAATCACCATTTCGTGAGCACTTATAGTCACACATATTGCATTCAAATTTACGTATATTTAAATGCACAGCATCCATGTGTTGTTTCAAATGACCACTTTGTGAGCACTTATAGTCGAACATATTTTATTAAAATTTACTTACATTCAAATGCACAGCATCCATGTGTTGTTTCAAATGACCACTATATGAGCACTTATAGTCACACATATTGCATTCAAATTTACGTATATTTAAATGCACAGCATCCATGTGTTTTTTCAAATCACCATTTCGTGAGCACTTATAGTCACACATATTGCATTCAAATTTACGTATATTTAAATGCACAGCATCCATGTGTTGTTTCAAATGACCACTTTGTGAGCACTTATAGTCACACATATTGCATTCAAATTTACGTATATTTAAATGCACAGCATCCATGTGTTGTTTCAAATCACCATTTCGTGAGCACTTATAGTCACACATATTGCACTCAAATTTACGTATATTTAAATGCACAGCATCCATGTGTTGTTTCAAATGACCATTTTGTGAGCACTTATAGTCGCACATATTGCATTCAAATTTATATATATTCAAATGCACAGCATCTATGTGTTGTTTCAATTGACCATTTTGTGAGCACTTATAGTCGCACATATTGCATTCAAATTTATATATATTCAAATGCACAGCATTTATGTGTTGTTTCAAATGACCATTTTGTGAGCACTTATAGTCGCACATATTGCATTCAAATTTACGTATATTCAAATGCACAGCATCCATGTGTTTTTTCAAATTACTATTTCGTGTGCACTTATAGTCGCACATATTGCATTTGAACAAGCACACTTTCAAGTGAACTGACTTGAAATGTTGGTTAAGGTTTGCATTACTAGGAAAAGCTTTATCACAATCATTACACTTGAATGGCCTTACATTATCATGCACTCTACACTTTTTGGAATAAGTCTTATTACATAGGTGGCTATTGACACCCTTTTCACCCGTTAACTCTAACAGTTGTTTGCTTTTGGCACCACAAGTCGAACCCTCATTCAATGAGAGGTGTTGTTTGTTTGAGGTGCCATCAGTGAATGAGAGAGGTTCCTGAACGTTGCATACACTCATCATTGTGTTCGATGTTTGATTAGATGACATGGGGTCGTTCTTGCTTTGTGGTGCAACTGTGGTCACAGTAGTTTGTATAGCATGAAGGAGTTTCAGTTTCTTGCTTGGTGGCCGTCCCAGTAGACAGGTCATTTCGTGCTGCTCCAAGTAGAGCGGTGAGGTGAAGACTGAGTTACACTCTGCACAGTAGAAGCTGACATCTGTGGAAAATGAGTACAGATGCATAAGTCACACCATTTTCGAATGTAATGATTTGTATTATTCTTTCTACGTTTATTTGTAGCATTACGTCCTCAGCATGTATCAATCAAGATGGATTTTAGTCTAGGAATTTCATAGTAAAATGGGGTGATTCAAGAGTATTGTTCCCAGTACTGGTGCAAATACCTAGGGAGGGGCTAACAGAGATTGAACTAGTATGGTTGGGTACTAGTTATGCATTGTTTTCAATACATAATTAACAAAAATTATGATGTCAATTTTCAAGATGGTCTGCTCTAAAAACTAAAAGCATGATTAGTCTATATACATTGATGCTTGCAATACATATTGCAGTTCTTATTTTTTAATAAATTGTTTGGATACATAAGATAAGTCCAGAACCAATTTTATCATGCAAAATTTCTTAGTGCTAAAAACAGAATTGGCCGAAAACTTCGAATTTTCTGTTCATTTTCCAGTTTTCACTTCATTGTTCTCATATTGAGATTTTGCACAATGATATAAGTTCAAAAGACCATAGTTTGTAAAATAGAATCTGCTTTTTCATTTCCTGAACACGATTCATAAAAAATATGTTCTAAAGCACGATTTGAAAGTTTTAAAAAATTAAGAAATTGAAGATACTTTCCTCATAGTCATGGACGCAGAAGTTTTATGATAGGAAACAGTGGTTCAAGATGAATTTAAAACAACTGAGCTCGTAGAGGATGGAATTCTCTACAGTTTAGAACCAACAAGCACCAATGTATATAATGACTGGACTATATAGAAATTGGCCATTTTTTTGTGTTTGGAAATGGGTTGAAGTACACCTAACAAAAATTTCCCATTTTTTTCCAACAAATTCAGCTGATGATATATGATTTTTAACCGCCTTCACAAGTCGAGAAAAATGAGCTACAGAACGAGGAGATCTGATCATAGCGTCAAAAGTTATGTGTTTGAAATGTGATCCTTGAGGTATCCTTATGTGCGTCTCTCCACTAGGAAATATAAATATAAATTTTAAAATCCTTTTTGTTGAGAAAGAGCTGATCTATAGTGAAATGCACGTTTTTTCAGCACCTGATTTATATTGGTTTGCTATCGATCCTTGTCTGCCATTAGTCAAAGCAGACAGCAGGCAGCTCTATCTTTTTCCAACTCCGTACTGTTGACGAATTGTTATTTTTGTGCACCATGAAGAAATATAATGAAAACAAAATATTTAATATTCTGCATATATTTAATTAATTATTGAAAAATATATATACTATCTATATATTATATGAATTTTGGGGGGGGGGGCGAATTTTGAAATGGTCAACTCCTGTACAAATCTACTTAAAAAAAAGTTCGAAACATTTCCGTTTGTGACATTTTTAGGCATTTGCCTGGATTAGAGCCAAATAAATTAAAATCTACATGCCTGCTACTCTCGGCAAAGGATGTCCATTTTAAGAGCCGACTCCTCTACTAAAAATGTCATTATTGAGTTTGAAAACTGCTTCCTACTGGTTTGAAACCCACATAAAGTTGTAAATCACTCATCATCAACCATCTCATTACCCACTCACATGCCTGGAGCTCATGTGGGCATCACCCTGAGAAAAATATTATCGAAATTTATTTGGTTATACGCATTTACCTTTTTCATTAGTTAATGTGGGATTCCTGAAGTTCTTGACATCAATGCCGAGACTACAGCCAAACTGTTCTCCATAGAAGACAAACAGCTCTTCATGAGGAGCAACCAGACGAAAAGTTCTGTAATAGATGCCGCCCTCAAACTGATATGCCATCAGATTCATTTCATTGATATTTCTTGCGCAGTTCACATAGCGCATCCAGTTACTGTATCTCTCATCACTGGCATCAATGTAGTTCAACCCACCGGCCATTTCTTTCAGCTGAAACCATACAGGAAAAAAATCACAATACTACAATATATTTACCAACCAGAAATCTAAAAAAACAAAACATTTATAGCAATGTTCCCGATAAAAGTAATTAATTTTGCAAAGTGGAATAAAGGCCTCTCCCGCTGAAATTAAACAAATATAGGAAATGGCTTCAATGAATACTTTGCCTCGGTTGGCTGGCGGTTGGCCGGGGCACTGCAGCCGACTGGTCAACTCGAGGTGGACGACGCCGACCATGCGACGGACGCTGTCTTTGCTCTTTGTCCCGTCACCCACTACGAGCTTATCGCGGTAGTGGTCAGTATGAGAGGCGGCTCGGCTCCGGGATGGGATGGAATACCGACCAAGTTAATTAAAAACAGCATTAACTTACTACAATTACCTCTGCTACACATAATATTAATTAATCTTAGTTTAACAACAGGTAGATTTCCGAATGTCTTTAAAATTGCCAAAGTTGTTCCTATATTTAAGTCTGGACAAGAAAATGTTACCTCAAATTTCAGGCCAATTTCCATACTTTGCACGGTATCAAAAATAATTTAAAAATGTGTCAAAATACAACTCACAAATTACTTTGAGAGTGAAAAAATAATTTCCAATTCTCAATTTGGCTTCAGACAAGACAGGGGTACTTCCACGCGCTTTTTGAATTGCTAAGATATATAAGTGGAAAAATAGGCAACAAAAAACGGGTGATGTTGTTTAAATATCTTAATAAATTCTTAGCCATTTGAAGCAATCATCTTTATTTATGTAGATAACAAACTAAACTGAGTAAACAACTTTATATTATCATGTGATCAAGTAACATCCCATGATATACAAACATCTTCCCCTTTTACTTTCTCAAACATTTTCTTTTTCAACGTTTCTTTTGATTTCATCTTCTTCTTGAAAACCTCTCATTTCTTCTTAATATTCTCAAGGCCGCCCCGAGGTTAATAGGCGCCCGGGGCGAGATTTTGATATGCGCCCCCCAAGTATAGCGCGGTAAGGTAGTATTTAAAAGTAAAGCTACATTGTTCTTCCAGGAGGAGAACTTCCATTATGGGCTGCATCCTCTCCTTGATTATCATCCTATAGATTTTGTAACCAGTGTTTATTCCTCTATAAATGTCACAGGAACTTCTTAGTCCAGTCAATATGGACATAAATAGGTGTGCTTGAAATTTATATTGTAGTTCTGATTTTTAAATATATTATTTGGATACATGAGAGAAGTCCAGAAAACATTTCTTCATGCAAGATGTCCTTGTGCTAGATACAGAGTGGCCCAAAAACCTCGTATTTTCAGTTTATTTTCCAATTTTCAGCTATTTCTGCCAAATCCAGTAATTGGACGGAAAAATTCACTTTTCATCAGCTGACACTATGCTTATAACTGTTTATTAGAGAATTACAGAATTTCTGTAGAATTACAGATTATTAGATACACCTGTTCCACCCCTCAGGTGACCTAATAATTGCTCTCAGCTATCCCCTACTTGGGTAATAGACTAGTTACATGAATTTGAGGGGGATTTTCAGTAGAAAACCCTACATTAAACCGTTTTTTTTTTCATTTCATTTCATTTTACCTTTCATTCTTTGTATAATTATTATATTTCACTTAATCTTTTTACATGAAAAAGGGTTATCTAACCCTCTAGGGTTACCCAAAAAAGTTGATAAAATTAGATTTCATCCCTACTTCACTATTAAAGATATCTTTGGGTTTATAATTATAATATTTTTTTTCTTTATTAATATAAAAACCCCCTTTCTATTTAATGACCCTGAAAAAAATTAAACCAAACAATTAAAAGAATGATTATTACTATCACAATAGGGTTATACTTTTCTATTTTTCAATGGTGAGAATATAAAAATGCACCATTCACAATTTCAGACTCAATTTTTGGTTCATCTTTTTTTTTAACAACTGGATTCCATGGAATCCACGTAATTATAGGTACAATTTTTATTTTAACAGCCTTAGAAAGAATTATAATAATAAAATCTAATTATATTAATCATCTTAGATTTGAACTTTCAACCTGATACTGACATTTTGTAGACGTAATTTGATTATTTGATTATTGAAGTATTGCTTGCTACTACGCGGACTAGCCACAGTTGGGGATGGATCGGGGTCAGTAGACGTACTGATTGGAGGGGATACCGGACCTACTGTTCTCCCCTTATCCTGATTCTGTACCCTCTGCTTTTGACGCGAGGCGCGCTTCCCCGCGTGGTTGCCGGCCGATTTGGCCCCCGACCTTTGGGATTTAGGGTGGGTGATGAGTGGGATTGGGATAACACTACACAGGGAAATGGATTCGGATATCAGATCCCCATAACAAATTTTATTTAGAAAGGTTGTACGCAGTCTGAATAACTGCGAGTTGACGGCGAGCAGGCTGGGCCTGCAAGCCCAGAAGAAGGATTTACTATAGGGTTTAGGGTAAGAGTTATGGGAAAAGGTATAGGGAGTTTATAGGCTTGTTAAAACTATTCAACAAATTAGGATTTGTTAGGAAATAATGCAGTCTGGCAACTGCGAGTTGACGGCGAGCAGGCTGGACCTGCAAACCCGGAATAGGTGTTATTGAGAGCTTTAGGGTGAGAGTTATAAAGGGTAAGGTCTAGAGATTTAATAGGGAATACACAATTTGTAACTGCACGTTGACGGCGAGCAAGTTGAACCTGCAAGCCAGCAAGTTGTGCCTGCTAGCCCAGTAAAGGGTAAAGGGTTTGGGGTATAGGGTACACAGAATTAATAATAGAATTATTATTCTCTACAACAAAGAGGTTTTGAGAAACACGCAATCTGAGAATCGCGCTCTGTAAGCCAGCAAGCTGTGCCTGCTATAGTGAGGTCCACGTTATAATGGCCGTCAAGAAAGATACGAGAAAAACGTTGCCAAGTCTCTCCATTTTGCCACTGACTGTACACAGCTGTTACTCAACTCATCCCATTAAATTTAATCTAATAATAATTATCATTTCCTTGATAAAATAATCAATTTAATGTCAAATTGATCAAGAAAATATATTTTTTCATAATTTGATTCAAAAATTTGCTTTCATGACTGAGATCAGATTTTTATTTTTATACAAACCTGAAATGGAGGCTAATTTAAAAAGCTGTGATACAACAATCTGAATTTCAAAACAACAGAAATTGAGTTATTTGGTAGGTATTCTATTTCAATTTCCTTTAAAAATAATAGAAAAATAGAAATCCTATTTAAAAATAAGTAATTTTAATGGATTAATTATGAAATAACTTTTCAATATTATTTATACCGGTACGAGTAGGTCTAACCTATACGGGTAGGCTAACTTAAGCATGGATGAAGTCTAGTATGGTTAGTTATCAACTTTTAAATTGTAATTTCAGGTATTTTAATTTGTGTTTCTCATAAGGTAATGTTTAAAAATGATTTCAATGTTTCAAAAATACATTTTAAATCAATTATACGACTTGTGTACTCAAGTATTTTGATAGAATGAAGAAAAAAAATGGCAACTGAGAATATGGTTTGTTCAGTTTTGTACAGTAACTGTCAAAAGAAAATATAAAATATTCTGGCAAATAGACAACATTGCAAAGCGAGAGAGAGAGAGAGAGAGAGAGAGAGAGAGAGAGATAGGCTATCTGTTTTGTTGTATGATAGAAAAGGACAGCAACAG
This sequence comes from Nilaparvata lugens, assembly GCF_014356525.2. Taxonomy (NCBI): domain Eukaryota; kingdom Metazoa; phylum Arthropoda; class Insecta; order Hemiptera; family Delphacidae; genus Nilaparvata; species Nilaparvata lugens. The sequence continues at coordinate 85,221,181 of NC_052504.1, forward strand.
TATTGTCAATCGTACACTGCCATTATAATGTGGACCTCACTATAGCCCAATACAGGGTGAAGATTATCGGTATAGGGTATTTTAGATTTTGGGTATAGGGTTTAGGGTATAGGATTTCTGAAACGCGATACTGTGACTGCATAAGGATGATCAGCAACTATGTGACTGCTAACAAGGTTTTCCGTGACAATCTGAAGACTGCGTGACGGATATTAAGAGCTAATCTGGGACTGCTGTTAAGGGAATTTGAATCTCTCGTCCAAAACGCTTTTAATACAATAGTCAGTCTGTCGACTATCATGAGAGGATAGAAATTCGCGTGTTCATGGCACATAAGTGCCATTAAGTTTCATTACATGAAAGACTGTTATCCTCTATTTATTTCTTTCCATAATTTAGGATACAAACTATTCGAAACAAATTTAATTATAGGAAAATAAAAATATTAAATGTTAATTCCAAACTAACCTGCCATGCATAGTTGGGATCTTTAGGATTTCCTTTGCCCGTTCGGCCTTGGTAAGGTCCGAACTGAATCTGATTTTTGATCATGTCCCTTGTCCAGACTCCTTTTCCAGCATTCGCAATCTTTGACTGTGCCACTCCCAGGATTCTAGGAGTTGTTTCTTTGGCGTAGTTGTATCCAGCCTTTTTCCTATTCACCTGAACAGAATCAACAATTTCACTACAATAACTATAGATTTAAAGAAGTTTCACATTTCTCAGTAGTTTGAAAACTGCTTTTAAAAGTTGAAAATGCTTTGGATAATTTCAAACTATGGATGCACATTGATTGGCAGAAGAATTGACACACCGAGAATTTGAAACCATTGAAATTGAAATTTGAGTAACAAGTGCGCAAAGTGACACTTTGCTGCATCGAAAGAAACAGTTTCTTGAGTGCAGATAAGGAACTTTACGAGCGTATTACACATTAGATATTTTCTAGTGTCACAAAGTAAAATTGTGACGAGAAAATAGTTAATAATATTATTGAAAGACGCTCGGCTATCAGCAAGGCTAGCCGACCGCGGAGATAAGGAAGGTACCGATGGCGCATCATCTTCCGCGCATCGAGACGATTACCACCGCCTCTGGCGGCGGCACAACTCCATCCCCTCCACTTTGGGGGAGTATTTGAACGCCGGACGAGCCCCAGTCCACAGCATTCCGCTCACAACCTTCCTGCTCCTGGTACAGCGGCCCGTTGGCTGCCGTACGTCCCCGACCTCCTGTCCTGGTACAGCGGCCCCTTGGCTGCCGTAAGTCCCTAACCTTCCATCTCCCTAGGGCACAGCGGACCGTTGTCTGCCGTCCCTGTCCTCCCATCTCCCTAGGGCACAGCGGACCGTTGTCTGCCGTCCCTGTCCTCCCATCTCCCTAGGGCACAGCGGACCGTTGTCTGCCGTCCCTGACCTCCCATCTCCCTAGGGCACAGCGGACCGTTGTCTGCCGTACCTGTCCTCCCATTTCCCCAGGGCACAGCGGACCGTTGTCTGCCGTCCCTGTCTTTCCATCCCCTCAGGGCACAGCGGACCGTTGTCTGCCGTCCCTGTCCGTCCATCTCCCTAGGGCACAGCGGACCGTTGTCTGCCGTCCCTGACCTTCCATTCCCCCAGGGCACAGCGGACCGTTGTCTGCCGTCCCTGACCTTCCATTCCCCCAGGTCACAGCGGACCGTTGTCTGCCGTCCCTGACCTTCCATTCCCCCAGGACACAGCGGACCGTTGTCTGCCGTCCCTATCCTCCCATCTCCCTAGGGCACAGCGGACCGTTGTCTGCCGTCCCTGTCCACCCATTTCCCCAGGGCACAGCGGACCGTTGTCTGCCGTCCCTGTCTTTCCATCCCCTCAGGGCACAGAGGACCGTTGTCTGCCGTCCCTGTCCTCCCATCTCCCTAGGGCACAGCGGACCGTTGTCTGCCGTCCCTGTCCTCTCATTTCCCCAGGGCACAGCGGACCGTTGTCTGCCGTCCCTATTCTTTCCATCCCCTCAGGGCACAGCGGACCGTTTTCTGCCGTCCCTATTCTTCCTTCTCCCCAGGGCACAGTGGACCGTTGTCTGCCGTCCCTATTCTTCCTTCTCCCTAGGGCACAGCGGACCGTTGTCTGCCGTCCCTGTCCTCCCATCTCCCTAGGGCACAGCGGACCGTTGTCTGCCGTCCCTATTCTTCCTTCTCCCCAGGGCACAGCGGACCGTTGTCTGCCGTCCCTATTCTTCCTTCTCCCTAGGGCACAGCGGACCGTTGTCTGCCGTCCCTGTCCTCCCATCTCCCTAGGGCACAGCGGACCGTTGTCTGCCATCCCTATTCTTCCTTCCCCCCAGGGCACAGCGGACCGTTGTCTGCCGTCCCTATCCTGTCTGTCCTTCCTTTTCCTACTCCACTGGAGCGGAACCGAGGCCGTAAGGCCGATACAAAATTACATCAAAGTGGTGTCATCAGAGAAGAGATCGACCTTCACGCCGTCAGAAGCACCAGGAGGTGCTGTTCACGCCAGCTGAGGCACAAAGAAGAAGGAAGAGGAACTTCAACTTGCCTCCTTTCCCCGCCCACATTATGACTGAGCGAAGTCATCCAGGAGCAACACCTGGGTATCAATCACCCACCTCTGAAGCTACTCAGGGTGTACATGATAGATTGGCGCCCAACGTGGGGCCAACCGTTGTCTGCCGTCCCTGTCCTCCCATTTCCCCAGGGCACAGCGGACCGTTGTCTGCCGTCCCTATTCTTCCTTCTCCCCAGGGCACAGCGGACCGTTGTCTGCCGTCCCTATTCTCCCTTTTCCCCAGGGCACAGCGGACCGTTGTCTGCCGTCCCTGACCTTCCATTCCCCCCAGGGCACAGCGGACCGTTGTCTGCCGTCCCTATTCTTCCTTCTCCCCAGGGCACAGCGGACCGTTGTCTGCCGTCCCTATTCTCCCTTTTCCCCAGGGCACAGCGGACGTTGTCTGCCGTCCCTGACCTTCCATTCCCCCCAGGGCACAGCGGACCGTTGTCTGCCGTCCTATTCTTCCTTCTCCCCAGGGCACAACAGACCATTGTCTGCCGTCCCTATTCTTCCTTTTCCCCAGGGCACAGCGGACCGTTGTCTGCCGTCCCTATTCTTCCTTTTCCCCAGGGCACAGCGGACCGTTGTCTGCCGTCCCTGACCTTCCATCCCCCCAGGGCACAGCGGACCGTTGTCTGCCGTCCCTATTCTTCCTTCTCCCCAGGGCACAGCGGACCGTTGTCTGCCGTCCCTATTCTTCCTTTTCCCCAGGGCACAGCGGACCGTTGTCTGCCGTCCCTATTCTTCCTTTTCCCCAGGGCACAGCGGACCGTTGTCTGCCGTCCCTATCCTGTCTGTCCTTCCTTTTCCTACTCCACTGGAGCGGAACCGAGGCCATAAGGCCGATACAAAATTACATCAAAGTGGTGTCATCAGAGAAGAGAGCGACCTTCACGCCATCAGAAGCACCAGGAGGTGCTGTTCACGCCAGCTGAGGCACAAAGAAGAAGGAAGAGGAACTTCGACTTGCCTCCTTACCCCGCCCACATTACGACTGAGCGAAGTCATCCCGGAGCAACACCTGGGTATCAATCACCCACCTCTGAAGCTACTCAGGGTGAACGTGATAGATTGGCGCCCAACGTGGGGCACGAGGCAACGAAGTAAGAATCATGAGTGAACAGGGAGAGTCTGATTCAGATGCTCAATACCAGGAGCTGACAGAGGATCAGTCGGTTGACGACGTAAACCCCAAGGTGATAACCGACCCCAGAGTTTCCTGGATTTATAAATTGAAAAAGGAAGAAGCATTTAATCTTCTACAAGATTGGGGCATAGTGTCATCTGGAACACTTGCTGAGTTGAGAAGGTTGTTAGTAGAACAACATAAGAAGATGGCTGTACGTTATCCCAGCCCAAGACCCGGAATAGTGAGCAGAAGCAGTGAGGAATCTAGACACTCAGCAACAGGTACTCATGCTGAAGTTGGAACCAACATTCACACAAACCCCCTCATGGACCCAGGGGCGGTATGTGACAAAGTAAGAAGCTGGAGACTGTCATTCGATGGCCAATCAGATGCTCCCAGCTTCTTAGAAAGGCTAGACGAACTACAACAAGCTTATGGGCTCACTGGCAACCAACTACTAGTCGCGCTACCTGAATTACTAGATGGTAAAGCTACCCTATGGATGCGTAATCATCGTGACCAGTGGAAATCATGGGACAATTTTGTGACAGATTACAGATCACGCTACTACCCACTTACCTATGAGGAGGACCTCGAGAATCTAATTCAGGCAAGGAAGCAAAAGGAAGGTGAATCGTTTGACGAATTTCTCGAAGATGTACTGACACTCATGAGGCGTCGAGGAGGTTTTACAGAGGAGAATAAATTACAGAGAGTGTATAAGAATCTCCTCCCACGGTACAAATTGTATATTCGGCAATCAGATGTTCATAGTATCAACGAATTGGAAAAATTCGCGAGGGAGTATGAACAAATAAAAGCAGAGGAGAAACAGAATAGACAGAATTCGAGAGTTCACATGATTGAGGACACGAAAAAGATTACAAGGCTCAAGGTTGAGACAGTTATAACCCCTACTAGTAACAGACCATCTCTTAGTGAGTCTGAACCCATGTGTGGGCAATACAAGAGACCGGGGCACTGGAGATCACACTGTCCCGATATCCCACCATGTAAAAGGAGCGGAAAGAGAGCACTGAAATGTGTCTGTGATGTGCAGAAGGAGAATAAAACTCTGAACAAGACAGCAGTGATGCGAACGGCACACAGGATTCCTGTAATTGAAGAGTCATCAAGGGACAACAGAATATTTATTACCGTGACAATCTGCGGTAAGAAGTGTCAGGCATTGCTGGATACCGGTGCCGAAGCTAATTATATGAGTAATGAGGTGTATAAAGTCCTCCAAGAAATAGGGATGATAAGGAAGGTACCAACTCATCACCATGCAATATTAGCTGATGGACAATCTACCCCATTAAATGGGAAGCTGACAACTAATGTAACTATAGGACAAATCACAGTTCCACTAGTGGCGTCTATAATGAAAGAACTTGGACAAGAGTTGCTATTAGGCATGGAATTTATGCGTGAAAACAGGGTGAATATTCACACATTCACGAGAGAGGTAGAGTGGGATCCTCCCCAACTGAATCCTACAAGTCCGCTAATAATGTCGCGATCTCTCTTATTGGGGACTAAGACAACAGCAGTCCCAACCATATCAGCTGTACAATCCGAATCTCAGGACAACAAGGATCGCGACAAAACGTTATTCATGCAGGTTGGTTTGAATGGAGTTGAACTCAATGCTTTGATTGAAGCCAGGGCGGAATCGTCATATATTCCAGAACAAGCATCTTCGGGCAACATAGTGATGGATCACAGGAATGAGATGAATGACTCTGAACGGCGGGCCACAATTCATGCCCCAGCCACCAACACAAGTGGTAACTCCGAGAGTGATGTGGAAAAGTTAATAGCACCCCCCACGGTCATGGATGTGAACAAGACAACACCACCCCCCACTGCCATGGATGTGGAGGAGTCCGTGCCACCCTCAATGGATATGGACGTGGGAGAGCCAATGCAGTGTGCGACTATCAATGAAGTAGTCCCACCGTCCCAGGAACCCACACCAGGTCACTCAAGGAGGAAGGATCCAGTTTTCTGTCACCGAGTCTCGACACCTGGTAAGCGCAGACGAGCAGGTCGACCACGTATAAAAGTCTGGTTACCAGATGGAAAGTGTAAATATGTGCCCATGGACCAGGCATAGATGTTGCTCATAACGAGCGGCATACACCTCTTAAGGTGATGCCTGGGAGGTGTACACCTCTTAAGGTGATGCCTAGATGGCTCACGCCTTTTAAGGTGGTGCCATAGAGGGCTCTGAACACCCCCCCCCCCCCAAGTAGGAGTGGGGTGTCACAAAGTAAAATTGTGACGAGAAAATAGTTAATAATATTATTGAAAGACGCTCGGCTATCAGCAAGGCTAGCCGACCGTGAAGATAAGGAAAGTACCGATGGCGCATCATCTTCCGCGCATCGAGACGATTTCCACCGCCTCTGGCGGCGGCACAACTCCATCCCCTCCACTTTGGGGGAGTATTTAAACGCCGGACGAGCCCCAGTCCACAGCATTCCGCTCACAACCTTCCTGCTCCTGGTACAGCGGCCCGTTGGCTGCCGTACGTCCCCGACCTCCTGTCCTGGTACAGCGGCCCCTTGGCTGCCGTAAGTCCCTAACCTTCCATCTCCCTAGGGCACAGCGGACCGTTGTCTGCCGTCCTGTCCTCCCTAGGGCACAGCGGACCGTTGTCTGCCGTACCTGTCCTCCCATTTCCCCAGGGCACAGCGGACCGTTGTCTGCCGTCCCTGTCCTCCCATCTCCCTAGGCCACAGCGGACCGTTGTCTGCCGTCCCTGTCCTCCCATTTCCCCAGGGCACAGCGGACCGTTGTCTGCCGTCCCTATTCTTCCATCTCCCTAGGGCACAGCGGACCGTTGTCTGCCGTCCCTGTCCTCCCATTTCCCCAGGCACAGCGGACCGTTGTCTGCCGTCCTGTCCTCCCATCTCCCTAGGGCACAGCGGACCGTTGTCTGCCGTCCCTGTCCTCCCATCTCCCTAGGCCACAGCGGACCGTTGTCTGCCGTCCCTGTCCTCTCATTTCCCCAGGGCACAGCGGACCGTTGTCTGCCGTCCCTATTCTTTCCATCCTCTCAGGGCACAGCGGACCGTTGTCTGCCGTCCCTATTCTTCCTTCTCCCCAGGGCACAGCGGACCGTTGTCTGCCGTCCCTATTCTTCCTTCTCCCTAGGGCACAGCGGACCGTTGTCTGCCGTCCCTGTCCTCCCATCTCCCTAGGGCACAGCGGACCGTTGTCTGCCGTCCCTGTCCTCTCATTTCCCCAGGGCACAGCGGACCGTTGTCTGCCGTCCCTATTCTTTCCATCCCCTCAGGGCACAGCGGACCGTTGTCTGCCGTCCCTATTCTTCCTTCTCCCCAGGGCACAGCGGACCGTTGTCTGCCGTCCCTATTCTTCCTTCTCCCTAGGGCACAGCGGACCGTTGTCTGCCGTCCCTGTCCTCCCATCTCCCTAGGGCACAGCGGACCGTTGTCTGCCGTCCCTATTCTTCCTTCCCCCCAGGGCACAGCGGACCGTTGTCTGCCGTCCCTATCCTGTCTGTCCTTCCTTTTCCTACTCCACTGGAGCGGAACCGAGGCCGTAAGGCCGATACAAAATTACATCAAAGTGGTGTCATCAGAGAAGAGAGCGACCTTCACGCCGTCAGAAGCACCAGGAGGTGCTGTTCACGCCAGCTGAGGCACAAAGAAGAAGGAAGAGGAACTTCGACTTGCCTCCTTTCCCCGCCCACATTACGACTGAGCGAAGTCATCCAGGAGCAACACCTGGGTATCAATCACCCACCTCTGAAGCTACTCAGGGTGTACGTGATACTAGTTACCATTGAATGTGAAAAGTGATTAATTAGGGGTAGAAATGTCCTATAATTCTTCAAATGTTTGTCTGTGTAATTCTAAGTTTTTTTCGCTGATGATAAAGGTTGCAATCATTTCACACAAGAATGCTTAGAAGTTGTTGTGAATGACCGACCATAGTGGTGATATTTCAAATCAATGTTCAATTCTTTTGATATCTCGTCAACAGGAAAAGACACCATTTTCAATGCAACAAGTGAGTAATGTCAAAAACACCTACAATATTTCAGTAAGAAGTTTATTCATATACAAAACCATAATGAATATTAATTAATTTTGAATATCTATTAATTTTAAACTTTCAATATATTTTTCAATGTTCAATTTTAATTAAATTAAATCAATAATAAATTCAATCAGATACAGTTACCCAGAAAAACTGTAGGAAAAAGGAACCTATTATTGATGCAGAAATGAGCACTTTCTCGGTTAACTGTAGGAAATATAATGATTCATCACAGTAGAATGCTAAGATTTATCTGATTTGAAGAGTGACGTGCTCTAGGTTCAACTGCTGGTACAGGTCAGCCCCACCAACAAACACCAATGAATTTCAAAATAGCTTCCTGGTGATCTGGAAGTCATCTAAAATTCAAGTCTATTCATCTCATAAACATCCTCCCATGCATACTCAAATAAAAATATACATGATTGAATTACAAGGTAGGTACCTACCGGAATATCTGGTATTGTCATCATTTTTCCATGGACATTACATTGCTTGAACCATTCTCTACCGCACACATCACAAACTGAAACAGGAATTTTTAAAATTTTGTAAGTGTTGCTAATAGAATTTTTTGAGAAAGTTACCAAAAATAACTCAACTAAAAGTTATTTTTGGTCATATTTAATAAATTGAATAATTTTCTCAAAAATTATATTTTTAGGAAATTTTTGTTTTATTCAATCAACGATATCATGAAGAATTTATCCTTAGAGTTTCATGAATTTATCTCTAATCGAATTTGAAATGATTTGTCCCAACAATTTAAACTTTGTGCGCTCATATCTCAAAAAGTAATAATAGGAAAAAAATTCCCTGAGATAGCTTTTCATTTCTATAGCTTTATGATATACAAATCGAAAAACTTTGAAAAATATCACCAGTAGAAAGTTTTTTTTTAGCCTTTGCACAGCCTTAAGACTAGAAGACCCTGCCTTCAAACTTGAGATTCTGTAAGCTCAATGAGTTTTCAAGCATGATTAAGTTGACTGCTAATATAATAAATATGCATGTTTGTAATAAGTTGAAAACATAGAATAATAAGATTATTCTCTTCTCTCGACCATTTTTTAGACAGATGAATAAATAGAATCATTCACTTTCCTCTGAAAATTATGTCTCTCTTGAATGAAAATACTGTAGTTCACTTCTTGGGATGAATAATTTTCATTCAAAATACTAGTGCTTTAAAAAAAGATCATTTCAATTATTGATATACAGTGGAATCCCAAATTAATAAAAACAATATAACTTGTAGTACCCTTTATTATTAAAAACTTGAAAATATTTAAACAACGACTAGTTCCGACCCTAACTTGGGTCATTTTCTAATTAAAATGTCGAAGTTATATTGTTTTTTATTAATTTGTACAAAACTAGCCCATATATAAGTGAAGTGCTTTTATGAAGTGGAATCCCAATATCCAATCTTCACAGGACCAGGCCGGGGTCGGAAGGGCTGAAAGGTCGGATATACCGAGGAGCAATAAAAAACTTTTTCGGGGCAAACCAGCCGTTTACTGCACTAAATTATAAGTATATACACACAATTCTGCTGAATAGTAATTATTGTATCCAATACAACATTATTTTACAGTATTCTTAAAAAATGTACAGTTTTTTTACTGATGAGTCAGTTTTCATATTGATACTTGCACTCTGCGCATGCGCATACACTAGGCACATGGACGAATATCCTGAGGTTGGATATGAGGATTCTAATGTACTTTACGAAATAGAAGTTATTAGTATCTGATAATTTATTAATTTGATTGTATGGTATGAGATGTTGTGGTATTTCTCCATAATTGAAAGAATAATACGTTGATGTTGTCAATACCACTATATTTGTTAAATTGACTCCTAAACCTTTTTAATAGCTGCCTGTCATCGCTGTCCCTTCCCAAAGCCTGGAGGAGAGCAAAGGTCATCGCACTTCTGAAACCAGGTAAACCTGCAGACTCTGACTCCAGCTACCGGCCAATTTCACTCCTGTGCCATCCCTTCAAGCTCTATGAGCGTGTAATTTTCCAGCGCAGTTCTTTGAAGGGAGACTCATCCCACAGCAGGCAGGATTCCGGCCGGGTAAATCTTGTACAAGCCACATATTAAACCTCACTGAGCAAATTGAGAATGGGTTTGAGGAAGGTGTCGTCACAGGCATGGCTTTAATAGACCTAACAGCAGCATACGACATGGTCAACCATAATCTCTTGCTCTCCAGGGTTTACAAGATGACTGGAGACATGCACCTCACAAGTACCATCCGTACCCTCCTTCAGAACCGACGATTCTATGTCTGCTTGAATGGAAAAAAGAGCCGATGGAGAATTCAAAAGAACGGTCTCCCCCAAGGAAGCGTTCTGGCACCGCTGCTATTCAATGTGTACACAAATGACCAGCCCATCACGCCAAATGCTTACCACTTCCTGTATGCCGATGATCTGGCTATATTAGTCAAAGATGGTTCTTTTGAAGAAGTGGAACTAAGAATGACTCGTGCATTGGAGGAAATATCAGCCTACTACAAGGAGAGCCACCTTAAACCAAACCCAGGGAAAACAACACTGAAGATGTAGCAGGTGTTGCCATGAAGCCTGGTTCTGTGATTTCAATTGAACAAATATAGTAGTATTTATAACATCAACGTATTATTTTTTTCAATTATCATTTATTCTTCCAATGGATGTTTCTAAGCCTGTTCTATAACTGAATATTAGAACTTTATTTTACTATATTTAAAGGGTTTATTGGATATATGAATGAGGTTTATATTAGATTTAAAATGAGTAAGAATAAGGATTTTATTAGACGCCCCCAGTAGTCAGCACCTATGTAATGTAAAGCAAGTTGAGAAATGCATCCTTATCAACAATTGTGTGTGTGAGAAACGTTCATTATCAAATGAAATATTTTTTCTTATTTAAAAATGAATGAAATATTATTGAAGTTAAGACATAATAGATTGACAAGTTGCAAATCGGTATGCGAAAAAGGTTGTTTTGGTTTACTTGTACATGTTGTGAAAGTAATTTATTGCGGTATCGGAAATATCAATAACGCATTGCAAGAAATTATTTCTGAATTGAAATCTTCTATTGACAGAAATTTGTTATGAATCTATGACCTCTTCCGTAAAATACAAAACCACATACATTTTCAAACAAAATAAACATGTTGAATGTAATTTTGAACTGTAATCAACACATAATCGGCCGGCTGGTTACTTCTCCAATTAGACTTTCCATATTGGAAAAATTGAAGTGACAACTAATATGAAGTGGAATAAAGTACTGATATAAACGCTGCCTAAAGATGCAATTCCTTAGCGGCCTTTCGAGACGCGTGGTTAGAGCCGCCGCGGCTGGAGCACATAACCTAAGGATGTGATCACATTGAATGCGTATATGTGCAAGTACAAGTCGAATCATGCATGCATGCATGAGCCGAACAACAGAATTGAGACGCGTTGCGACTAGCATGTAGCTGCTCATGCTGAACGCACCAGCAAGTGCAAGCGTCCAGTGTGACTGTCCCTATTGCTCTTTCCAGATTTTGTTTCTCATCTGCAAGCTTGGTCATACATAACATGCAAGCGTGCACTTGCACATACACGCATCCAATGTGATCTCACACTAGGAGATCTCACCTAACGAGAGCACATCATCATAAATAATTGGTAAGGAAAAGGAAAAATGTAAAATTGCAACCATATGCATATGGAATATAGTAAGCGGTGGACTCTATGAATAATGAAGCACAAGTAACGTACACTGTATTTAGTTCCAAATAGGCTACAGTATAATCTTAGAGACGGAAACTACTCAAGTATCCTGATAAGAAGGGTTTCAAAAGCCCATCACTCTAATCCACTTGAACATTTTCTGCCATACTAGGTCAAGTCAATTTAAAAAAGAATTATCCAATCGTCCATCCTTTGATATATAATCGACCAGTTACATTTTTTGTTACGAAATCTGTAGGAATTCTGTTAATGAAGTTGTTACAGAAATAAGGAAATCAATGCCGACACGCGGTAAACTTGATAAGGTGTACATAGTATCTTCTTGTAATATTTTCACGTTTATCATAAGGGGTCGTGTGAGCGGTATTGAGTATTACTGTTGCTTTTATATAGTATTACATTTTTTTACGTATAAAAATACGTCTGAGGAAAAGTACGTTCAGTTCGGTTAGGATATCTCTCCTTGGGTGACGCCGTAGTTGACCTATTTGCAAAATTTCAATAGCAAATAATTGACCGAGCGAAGTGAGGTCTAAGATTCAAGTCGACGGTTTTGCATTTCTCTTTATGTTTATATTTATGTTTTTACCCCATACAACAGAACGGAGAACACATAGCAACGCAATAGTCTCAATTTAGTTAATAGAGTAAGGTCGTGACTCTTGTACACCTTACTCAATTTATTGAAGACAACTCTTGCTTTTTCTATGCGGCATCTTATCTCTTGTGTGTTATTCCATTTCTCATTGATGATGGTACCCAGGTAGTTATAGTGTGAGACTCTTTCTATTGCATCTCGATTAACAAACAATTGTACTCCACCTACATTCTCCTTGCTTATTACCATGAGCTTTGTCTTATTAGTGTTGATTTCTAAACCATATTGCGAACTCTTTTCCACCACTCTGTCCATCAACTGTTGCAGACCTTCAATGGAGTTAGCAAACACAATAGTGTCATCTGCATACCGTATGTTGTTCAATCTTTTGCCATTCACTGATATTCCTTCATCTTGATCTTCCAGTGCCTCTCCAAATATACGCTCCGAATACAGATTGAAAAGGATGGGCGACAAGATACATCCTTGTCTAACACCTCGCAAGATTTTCACCTCCTCTGTCTGCTCATCTCCCACCCTCATAACTGCTGTCTGGTTCCAGTACAAATTGATGATGATGTTCAGGTCTCTTGAGTCAATGCCACTGTCTCTGAGCACTTCTATCATTTTATCATGCTGGACACGATCAAATGCTTTCTGATAATCAATGAGACATGCAAACACATCACAATTCACGTCGCGACACCTCTGGAAGAGAACCTGCACACCAAACAGAGCTTCTCGCGTTCCAACAGCGTTAAGGAAACCGAACTGATTAGGAGAAATTTGCTGCTCACACAGTTTGTAGATTCTCTTATGGATTATTTTGAGAAACAATTTCAGTAGGTGACTCATGAGGCTTATTGTTCTGTAATCGTTGCATGCTTTGGCACTAGCTTTCTTGGGAAGTGCAATGAATTCAGACTTGAGCCATTCTTGAGGAATTTTTCCTGACCTGTACACTACATTGAAAATGTCTGTAAGCCACTTCACACCCTCTTCATCAATCAGCTTGATAAACTCTGCCTGGATATTGTCAGGACCAGCTGCCTTGCCATTTTTAAGCTGATTAACAGCTGCACTGACTTCTTCTTTTAGTATATCTGGACCACTATGCTCCTCTACCCTTGGTTCATTCTCAGATCTTGTGTCATTGAATAATTTTTCAAGGTATTTTTTCCATTCTTTTTTCTTTTCCTCAATTCCTATGACTAGATTTCCTTCTTCTGACATGAGAGATTTGCAACTTTTCTTCTTATAAATGCCATTCAATTCTCGAACCTTTTTGTGGACATTGAAATTATCGAATCTACTTTGATGGTACTCTATCTCCACACATCCTTCTTTGATTTCAGCCTCTTTTGCTTCACGAATTTTATTCCTAATCCTTCTATTAACTTGCCGGTATAGAACTGCATTATCCTTACAAAGTCTTCGTTCCTCCATCAACTCTAAAATTTCATCAGTCATCCAGGATTTTCTGCAACTTCTATCTGGTTGGAGGTTTTCTTTTTTGATTCTATCTATTGTCTTTTGCACTTTTTGAAGTTTGTCCTCAATACTCATGTTTTCACTTCCTTGAATTTGGGCATTTAACATCCTGGCTGCCTGTTCTCTGACACCTGCATGTTTTAATTTCCTTATGTCACAGCTGAGTTTCTTCTTTTTATAGACTCTTTTCAACCTTAATTTGAATGTTCCAACCAACGGATTGTGATCTGAACCAATGTCTGCTCCTGGATATGCACGTACTGAGGTGCAACTATTTCTAAATCGTTGGTTAATCAAGATAAAATCAATCTGATTCCGTACTAGTTTGTCTGGTCTGTCCATTGGTGACCTCCATGTGTAGAGTCTTCTTTTTGGTTGCTTGAAAAAGGTATTCAAAATGACAAGTTCATTGGCTGCTGCAAACATTTCCAACTCATCTCCTCGCTTATTTCGCTCTCCTAATCCAAACGGCCCTACTGAGTTGGATGTCTGTCCCTTTCCTACCTTTGCATTGAAATCCCCCATGATAATGTTTATTTCATGCTTCTTCAAATTTGACATCAGTTGATTGATTTTAGCATACATCTCACTTACTTCTTCATCTGATTTGTCAAATGTTGGGGCATATACCTGTATAATATTGATATCTACCGGGGTTGCTTTCAATTGTACCAGCATTATTCTTTCAGATATAGGTGTGAAACATTTGATGCAGTTACTCAGCCTCTTATTCAAAACCATTCCAACTCCATGCTCATGGACTCCATTTGTTGTGCCAGAATACAGTACTCTATAATCATCAATGTACATATCACCAGAGTCAGGCCATCTCATTTCACTAATCCCAAGAATATCTATTTTCATTCGTTCCATTTCTTGTATTGCATTATGTATTTTTCCTGCTTGACTCATTGTCTTAACGTTCCATGTTGCCAGCCTAAATGTTTCATTCCTTTCAACTCCTACCCTCGCAACCGCCCCTCCCGGAGATCCGAATGAGGGGCTATTTTGCCTCCGGATTGATTTTGATGCAAGAATAGCCATGTTGATTCTACTAGGACAAATCCAGTGGATCTTTAATGAGGTGTATGTCCTGTGTCCTTCCTCATCCTTATGCCGTTGACCGCTTTCTGCAGTTCATCCGTCTTTAGATTCCGTTTCCAAAACCAAGGACAAAAGAGTGCCCCACTCATGCCAGCTCATCTGCCCGAAGCCATTGGCCAGCAAGAGGTGATTGCTTATCCCGACAATCATCCGGCCGCTAGTTTTGGTCCGCCCTGGGTATTTTATTTCCCCAGTACCCACCATATCTGGTGAGCATTCCCCGATCCGCCACCTGGGGAGGCGCCTGGTAGGAGACTAGCAACTCCCCCAGGAGAGTTGCTCTTTTCTCAAAGTCTTTTTTCTCTGTGAGAAGTGACACTGTAACTCATTTCAATTACAGGACAAGTGATTTGAACATGTGTTCACACACATGTGTCATCAGTGTGAGGCTTTGAACAAAAACAAGCTGTTTGACAGCAGTTTCTAACATAACAAAAAATTAACCACTGGAAAATAACAAATTATAATTATACAGAAATAATTTAACCTCACAAAGAGCAGGGAAGAAAAATTAGATATAAGAAATCAAAGATACAAAAACCTAAATTCAAAACATTTTGTTCGAAGCCTTTCGCTGTAGTGATCAACAATGTATGACATGTGTGTACACACATGTGCAACACACTTGTCCTGTCAGTAGAACTTTAGTTGACTACTACCTAATAGTAGTCATTTTAGGAAATCAAATAACTACAAATTGCTACCACCTCGAGATTTGGCACATATGTCGTACTTATGATGCAGAATAACATACACTTGAGGCCGGTTTCCGAGCTCGGGATTTGGCCAAGTTCTAGACATTAAACAGCTGGAGTCAGAAAATTGGCTTTCCGAAACGGGGCGTAGTCGTAGTCATTGTCATAGTCACGTATGAATTAAATTTCGAAAAACTAGGAAATTCAATACAAAATAAAATAAAGAGAGAAAATAGTGTAAAGTTCCAGCTATTTTGAATTAGGTATTTAGGAATGTTTAATTTCGTCAACGAAAACCTTTCCAATTATAGAAATGAGAAAATAAAAACTGCAACTACGCCCCGTTTTGTAAAGACAATTTTCTGACTCCAGCTGTTTAAAGTCTAGAACTTAGCTAAATCACGAACTCGGAAACTGGCCCTAAAAGTTGTCCGCAATAAACTTTGTGCTCCAGTCGCCATTTTGGAGAATGGCATCCATATTTTTCTCTTTTTTACAAAAACTATCCACCGCGGAGAAATATGTATCAAATAAAGTGCCGATAACTTCAACACTCAAGCCATAAAATTGAAAATTCAAAGATGCTTTTCCATAATTTTTTCTTTTTCAAGTTTATTTATTATGTTATTTCTTTGCTAAGTCAATACAACCGTATATCGAAATAAATCTCAGAGTATAAAGCGAAAATCTGTCTATAAAGTTAGAAAATGATAATGTTGCACTTAATTCACAACAGTTATTCAATAGAATAGTATCATAGGGGAAAAAAGCATAAGATAGCCAATACTATTCGTCTATGATAGTATGCAATGGAAATGAGCCTCATAAATGAAGAGATGGTGGATAGTGGACATCTTTTTCACTCAGCGAAATGGCCAAGACCAGCTACACATGAAAAAGTTTCAGATTGTTATCATATTCATTATTATAGTTCTTGGATGATTTCATTGTTTTACTTTAGTTATCCTGATCATGCAAATAAATATTGGAAACAATTTGTCGGAGAGCTGCAAGGCGAACCTTTGCTACAATCAAAGAAAAGAGAATAACTCAACTTCAACGACAAGAGCTGAGTTTCTAATCAATAGATATAGCAAAAAAGTTTGATAAAAATGCTGGTTCAAAGTGTCCGCAGAATAATATCAGGGTCTGCTTAGCAGAGTCAGGTGCAGATTGCTTGATAGTGTCTACGGCAGTAAAAGTAAGAAAGGAGGAGCATTAGAGGTTGTTGGTCAATTGAATGAAAAAGACTAAGAAATTGTCAAAAAACAAAGACAATGGTGTAATAACCGAAACCGGTCTTTCTAATTATCAATAAATCAGTGGTTTTTTGACAATTTCTTAGTCTTTTTCATTCAATATGAATAATTACCACAATATCAACTTCTCAACTACACAAAAAGTTGTTGGTCAACCTACTATTGGTCCTATTAGCTTTATTTTCTCCATAAACGGACAAGATAATTATTTTGTATAATCTAAATAATTGTGAAACAAAGTAAACTATATACAATATTTCACGACAGCAAAGTGAGTTGAAAAAATTGAAGAATCAATTCTATTTGTTCATAATGTAAAAGGTTGTGATACTACTTCTGCTTCATATGAAAAAGGATAGGTCAATGCATTAAAACTTCTTCAAAGAGACAACTCTCTGCAAGGATTAAGAGTTCTCTTAAAGAAAACGTAAGCCTTGATGAGAAGAAATTCTCTATTAGATTGTATGGTGGGTATTATAAGACTTCATTAGATAAGTTGAGAACCTTGAGATACTTCAGATATATAAAAGTACGATATCAAGGCAGTCATTGAATACAGATTTTGATTTCTTCCTCCAACAAGTGATGTAACTGCACTCTATTCTCACCGACCCTACCTGCACATCCAAGAATGGAAATTAATTCACCACTCATCCACTGGCTGAATTTCCTTAATTAATACACAATTAGCTAATTGACGGAAGTGTCAAAAAATTCCCGTATCTCGACAAAATTCCCGTACAATTCCCGTAAATTTCCCGCCCAAATGAAATTCACGTACAATTCCCGGATTTCCCGCCACGTGGACACCCTGTCACGGTACGATAGGACAGAAAGCTCTATGTTTATTTAGGATTTTTTCTAGACATTTTAAATTGATAAATTATTTATTAATTTTTGAGAAAACATAACAGGTCAATGTAACTTACTGAGCGCGAGGTCTACTGTTCACAGAACTACTAGTTATATGCTACTATATCCTGTTACAGGCAGATCAGGCCTGTCACCCAGCGATTAAGTGATTTAGGGATTGTTATTCTCTGTGTCCTCTGATTGTTTTTTCACAAATGTTTGCCTACCATCGCGAAATATTTATTGAGGACAGCTGCATCCAGATTGATTGATTGGGATTTTTTTGTGATGTATATCATCCCAAGTTTTTCTAGAATTATTATGTTACTTCAATTTGTTGTTAAAATAATCTATCTTGCTTTTCCAATTAAATTATTAAGTTTGTTCCTACATCTTTCGAATTTCATGTTTTTTTGTCAATTTTCTAAGTAGTTTGCCCCTTTATCGGAATGATGCATATTTATTTTTTATTGTTGTAGAGATACTTATAAACACTCACACTTATCTGGAGAGGAAAAATATTTCACTATTTACATTGACATAGATATAGAAAACATTCATAATCCTAACAAATATAATATTTTTAAATATCCTAGCACTGGTCACCCTTGTCTCTACGCATTTTATATTTTTACTTTTCTTGCCCTATTACCATAGGTAAGGAAAGTATTGCTTTCCGAAAAAAATTAAGGTACCCCAATTTCTAAATTTCTATACGTTTCAAGGTCCCCTGAGTCCAAAAAAGTGGTTTTTGGGTACTGGTCTGTATGTGTGTGTATGTGTATGTGTGTGTGTGTGTGTGTGTGTGTGTGTGTGTGTGGTGTGTGTGTGTGTGTGTGTGTGTGTGTATATGAGTGTATGTGCGTCTGTACACGATATCTCATCTCCCAATTGAGGCAATGACTTGAAATTTGGAACTTAAGGTCCTTACACTATAAGGATCCGACACGAACAATTTCGATCAAATGCAATTCAAGATGGCGGCTAAAATGGCAAAAATGTTGTCAAAAACAGGGTTTTTCGCAATTTTCTCGAAAATGGCTCCAACGATTTTGATCAAATTCATACCTAGAATAGTTATTGATAAGCTATATCAACTGCCACAAGTCCCATATCTGTAAAAATTTCAGGAGCTCCACCTCATCTATGCAAAGTTTGATTTTAGATTTCCAATTATCAGGTCTCAGATATAATTTGAACGAAAATTCGAGTGGAAAAGATTGAGCATGAAAATCTCTTGAATTAATGTCCAGTAACATTGTCACCTAAAATTGAAAAAATAAGCTTGAAATTTGAGATGTGATTATTCAATTGCAAACCTTTGGCAACAACTGTTGATTCTATTAAATCATTCACTATGAAGAGATAGCAGATCTCGTGTGTATCCAGCGTTATTGTCCTGTCACCAGCTGGCTCACATCATCTTTGAATAGTAGACTTGAGATGCGCGGGAACACTAGCGTCAGGTGATCAATTTTCATAACGGCAAGGAAAGTTGTGTGAGTGCGCCACACCAGATTTTTAACTTTAAATTACCACAAAACTATTGCAAGGAAAGATACTCACAAACGAAGTCGTCCATATTTATATTTTCTGGTTCGGTATAGTTTTTGACAGGCACACTTCTTTTTGGGTAACGGCGTTTTTTGCCAACGCTTTCATCGTTTTTCTGTTCTTGGCAAGTACTTCCTGACACAGCAGATCCAGAAACGTCACTACCAGTTGCATCTGTGGGTGTAGAGTAAATTTCAATTTATTCACCAAAATACATTCACAAAATGAAATTTCCATACCATAGATTATTATTTATAAGAATAATGTTGGTAACTAATGTAATGCTGGACACTAAAGACAGGATAAGTGTGAACACAGGACTTGAAACAATACTTTTATAGAGGCGCAGTTTATTAAAACTGAGTAAGAGTAAGTAGGGAATTTATCCCTTAATTTTTTCATAAATGTAATGGGTAGGCCTACCAAAAACCATGAACAGTAAATTTACGCAAAACAGCACAGCACAATATAAGTATAACAATCCGACCTACACAGAGAAATAACAGAATGAATGCATTTTGATATGCTAATGTGAATATAAATGTAGGCGTAATCTAGATAATTAGAGAATTTATGACAAAATTCAAGAAGAGTTATTTTGGGCTAAAGTCTAGTTTTCCTTTCCTGAATACTACGATTTTTGTTTTATAAAATAAAAGGGCAATCTTCAAAGTTTATAACTCAACCATGAAGGTGACAATGTTCTCTTGAACAAGAGCTAATGCATATTTTTGGTAATATTCTAAGGGTGGTCATCAACGACAGGACAAGTGATTTGAACATGTGTTCAAACATGTGATGAACATGTGTCATCAGTGAGAGGCTTTGAACAAAAACAAGCTGTTTGACAGCAGTTTCTAACATAACAAAAAATTAACCACTGGAAAATAACAAATTATAATTATACAGAAATAATTTAACATCACAAAGAGCAGGTAAGAAAAAATAGATATAAGAAATCAAAGATACAAAAACCTAAATTCAAAAAATTTGTTCGAAGCCTTTCGCTGTAGTGATCAACAATGTATGACATGTGTGTACACACTTGTCCTAATAGTAGTCATTTTAGGGAATCAAATAAGTACAAATTGCTACCACCTCGAGATTTGGCACATATGTCTTACTTATGATGCAGAATAACATACACTTGAGGCCGGTTTCCGAGCTCGGGATTTGGCTAAGTTCTAGACTTTAAACAGCTGGAGTCAGAAAATTGGCTTTCCGAAACGGGGCGTAGTCGTTGTCATAGTCACGTTTGAACGGTTCGTAAAACTAGGAAATTGAATACAAAATAAAATAAAGAGAGAAAATAGTGTAAAGTTCCAGCTATTTTGAATTAGGTATTTAGGAATGTTTAATTTCGTCAAGGCTTTCCAATTATAGAAATGAGAAACAAAACTGCGACTACGCCCCGTTTTGAAAAGACAATTTTCTGACTCCAGCTGTTTAAAGTCTAGAACTTAGCTAAATCAAGAGCTCGGAAACTGGCCCTAAAAGTTGTCCGCAATATACTTTGTGGTCCAGTCGCCATTTTGGAGAATGTCATCCATATTTTTCCATTTTTTACAAAAACTATCCACCGCGGAGAAATATGTATCAAATAAAGTGCCTATAACTTCAACACTCATGCCATAAAATTGAAAATTCAAAGATGCTTTTCCTTATATTTTTTTCTTTTACAAGTTTATTTATTATGTTATTTCTTTGATAAGTCAATACAACCGTATATCGAAATAAATCTCAGAGTATAAAGCGAAAATCTGTCTATAAAGTTAGAAAATGATAAGGTTGCACTTAGGTCCAAGGTGCACTTAGGTGCACACGTCCACAACCAACATATTTGGGCAGATGAGAATCCTCATGCCATCAATCCTAATCGTCCACAACATCAGTTTTCAGTAAACATTTGGGCAGGAATCATAGGAGATCATCTACTTCTGTTCGAGCTTCCTCCCAGGCTTAATGACATAATCTACTTAAACTTTTTGAGAGAGGAGCTATTCATCTTATTTGAAGATGTACCTCTTCAGTTGCGCCAAAACATTTGGTTTATGCATGATGGAGCTCCAGCACACTTCAGTGTTGCTGTTCGTGAACACCTGAATCACAGCTTTCCAAATCAATGGATAGGCCGAGGTGGGCCAGTACCATGGCCAGCTAGGTCACTAGACTTAAATCCTTTGGATTTTTATCTTTGGGGACACTTGAAAACCTTGGTATACAATACTCCGATTAATACCATTGAAGAACTCCGATTAAGGATTTTGAACGGAATAGAAATGATAAAGCAGACTCCTGGAATATTTGAACGGGTCCGACAATCGATGAGAAGACGTCTGAACATATGCATTCAGAACAACGGAGGTCACTTTGAACATCATTTTTAGTCTTTTGGTATAAGTTAAATGTCATTTAGATATGTTACATTCATATAAGAATCAAACTTTTCATAAAAAACCGAATATTTTATTTGCAATCAGCTACAACCTATGAGTTTATTAGCTCTCTCCTCATAAAACAGTAAATTTTTGTGGTGTAATGTACTACATAATAATACATTTTATTCAAATTTAGTTTACACAGCTTACATGATTCTTCTCAGAATTAAATTCTCTACAATTTTTATCGCGAAAAATTATTTGTTTACTGGTCATTGAAGAAAGTTATTAGGCATCAATCGTAGAAGTCTGTGTTTTTCTACTTAGATTTTTTGCATATTTCAACTTATTTCTCAAAAACTACTCACACTACAGCATCCAGACTAGTTTTATTCAATTTTTCAGATATTTTTCCATAAGAATCCAGCATAAGTTTTCCAAGAACTAGTCGCCAAACAATTCAGCATCGGTGTATTTCACCAGAGGAACTGAATTCCGGGCGAAATCTTTCACCCTGTATAGCTCGCTAATGAAGCGTTTATGGATATATGTTTATAAGAACATTTTTTCTTATTTTCACCTCTACTATCACGTATTGAATTATTTTACCATAATTAAGAATCACCCTGTATAACTTTTCCCTTTATAAATTTTTCCATTTTTTTGTATATAACAAAAGTTGAAGATATTTATTCAGAGGGCACTTTTTATATAATACATTTTTCTCTAAGGAGGATAGTTTTTGTAAAAAAAAGAGAAAAAATGAATTATGGCCACCATTTTCCGCCGGGAAGGTTTATTGCCTAAGTATGTGGTTTGGCATCATAAATACGTTATATGTGCCAAATCCCAAAGTGGTAGCAATTATGTTTCAATGGCGATTTTTAATCAAAAATGACTCCACTATAACAGTTATTCAATAAAATTTCAGTCACTTTGTCATTTCAATTTTTAGTAATTTTAATAAATAAAATAATATGATTTGAAATTCAAATTTGTAAAAATAAAATGTTATTTACCTGCAGACAGTGCATTTCCACTGGTTTTCACGTTACTCTTCTTCTTCTTTTCCACACATTCTTTCCTCTTTTTCTTCTTTTCATCCTCGCCTTCTATTTTACTTTTTTCTTCGTCCAATAGATCACTAGCCATAGGGGCAAGAACTTCATTTTTCCAAGAATGATAAATTGTTAGGGATCTGAAAAAGAGCAACTCAATTATTACAATGGTAGCAATAAATAGAGAAATGGGAATACCCTGTATTAGGAAGTCAACTCTTGAAGGGCTTTTCTACCACTAAAACTTTAAATTATCTGACAAATAATACCCCTTAATAATTCACACCTAGAATAAAATAGACCTCGATTAAACTGAAGGCGCAATGTGATCGAAATCACAACATAGTGCAGTCGACTGTAGCTTGCAACCTTCATAAGTCATTATTATTCCAAAACCCTAAACACTATTCTATATAGTTGAAATACGCGGACATTTTTAAGAAAAACTAACAAATTTCAAGTACTAATAATATGCATCATCCAACTGAAAGTTATGAGCTTATTTGCCCCTTTATATCACTCCCTTGCAGAGGGTCGGACTATAGGACAACTGCAATGAAAGCACACAAAAATATTGTGGATTAAGTAAAAACTAACATTTTCACAAAAAAACTATTTTTTAGTTCGGATTG
Organism: Nilaparvata lugens; assembly: GCF_014356525.2. Lineage (NCBI taxonomy): Eukaryota > Metazoa > Arthropoda > Insecta > Hemiptera > Delphacidae > Nilaparvata > Nilaparvata lugens. The sequence goes on from NC_052504.1 coordinate 85,244,296, forward strand.
TTTATCACAATTTGAAGGGTTTGTTCAGCAGAGGCACGACACTAGGTTCACAAATTTTATCTCTCATCATCATCATAATTATCCTCTTTAATAATTATAATTATTAAAATAATTACTTGACTAATTATAACTTTAAAATAATTTGGAAAACTCAGTAAAATAACTTACAGTTTTTGTTCGACGGCAGTGAAGCATAAGTCATCTGTCTCTTCAAGAGTTAAACTGCTGACTTCGTTGAAAAAATCATTCTGCGAATAAAACAAATGAACTAATGTTATGATTTGTATAAATACATTCTTAGGAAGTAGTTACAAATCAGAATAGTTGAGGCATGGATGATGAAAGCATGGTTTGCTAAGCAACATATATTGTGCATTTTTAGTGTATCAATAAGGCTAATCAAATACAAGGATCATCTTGTCTGTGCTGAGTAATATAAAAGAAGAATTGTTGATAGTTCAAAGCATGGAATTACAGAAGATAATTAGAAGGAGAAGGAATATTATAATTATAGTGATAATTATAATTATCACTTGGGTAGTCTTAAACCAATAAAATACGGACGGGATGGTCACGTGAAGGCTGTCTTTTTTACGACTGACTACGAGCGGAATTTTTCGGCGCACCTTCAACATATTATAGTAATATCTGGCAGAATAAATGCAGATTCAGCGTCTTAGATTTGCAGCAGGTCATTTCGCGCCGAAATTCAGCACGCATAGTCAGTCTTTGCCATAAAAGGCCATGCGCTCTGTAACGAGTGGAAAACGCGTCTATTTCGTCCTTAGGCCTAAGCTGTTTTGAGATAATGGTGACCATTCATGAGGTAAAATTATTTTTATTCAAATACCAACATTATGAGAGTATCATTTAAATTTAGATTATGTGAGAACTAAAAGAGACTGTCAAACAATATATATGCGGTGGGAATGGATTACTTATGCAGGAGTTGTGTTAGACAGCTCAGCTGCCGAAATATCTCTT